>NW_023996842.1:0-35189 GCF_015586225.1 Lucilia sericata
TTTTTCTCTTTGTTATTAGTCTGGATCTTTATATGTTTCTCTCTTGCTTCAAATGCTTCTTTGGCTTCTCACATCTCTCTTTTATTTCAGTCATGGATCCGTCAGTTGTCTTTCTTTGGTGTCTATCTTGCTTCAAACGCTTCTTTGTGGCTTCAGTTGTGAGTCTTCCCATATCTCTCTTTAGTTTCAGTCATGATCCGTCAGTTGTCTTTCTTTGTAATATTGCTATTTAGTCTCTATTTAGCTTCACAGTTTTGTCTTTCCTTGGATCCTTTAAGTCTTTAATCGTACGTCTTCTTATAGGCTCTTATGTCTTTGATCGTTGATCTTTTCTTATCTCTCTTTAACATTAATCGTCTATCTCTAACTCTCTTTAACATTAATCATTCTATTGTCTCTATTTTCATCATCTGATCGACTTTCTATTATCTCTCTTTGCCTTCAATATTGAGTCTTTGAATAGCCTACCTTTGCTTATTCGTGGATCCTTCTATTGTATAGAACCGTTTGTACTTGAACCTTTAAACCACCCTCGCATTATTTCTTTGTATTAATTTTTTCCTATTTGAACTTGCAAATCGCTGAAAAAAAAAACATTAAATCGTGGGTTTGGTTGCTTTGTAACTTAATGTTATTATTGTTGTTGCTGCTGTTGCAGTTCTTCTTCTATTAAATGATGTTGTTGCTATTATATTTTCAAATTTTGTTTTGTTATTATTGCTGCTGCCACAATTTTACCTTGGCTTCGTGACTTTTAAACTTGATTTGTACAAAATGTTTAAAATTTTCCACTTCTTCTGGCTCTTACCCCTACAAGCAACAACAATTTAAAACAAAAACTGTGATTGTTTTGTGGTTTTTTATTTCAAAAAATAATTTAAATAAAATTTTTAAGGTGAATTAACAAAAAAAGGAATAAGAAGAAATAAGGGAATTACTTAGAAAAATTGTAATAAAAATATTTAGAATTAAAGAAAACTAGGAAAAATAGTTTAAACATTATTAAACACGAAGTGTATTTACATTTTAAACAAGTTTTTGTTAGAATTTTAATATTTAATTTATAAAAAAAATATGAGAAAAAAATTTCCTTATAGAAAATACTTTTCAATTTTTGTAACAGTTTTTGAGAAAATTTTGTTACAAAGAAAAAACTTTCAAAATATTTTCATAAACTTTACAACTAATCTATTTATTTCTTTATTAGCCTTTTTATTTACATAGGTATTTGTTTTGATCATAAAACTATAATAACAATTTGTATAAATACCTTAAGCCTCTGTTCAAGATCTTAACAAACAAAAGACTTAAGCAAGAAACCTAATACCGTGTTTAAACCCCAAACAAACAATTTAATCTGTATTTTTGAGAAAAAAACTGCTACAGTTTTCTTTATATTGACTACAAATTTCAAAACTAATTGAAATTTTTCTCTTTTTTTATAAACAAAGATGAACTCATTATTTTAACTTTAAACTAGATTTTAAACTACAATTTTAGACAAGTTTTAATGCTTTTTATTATATATCTTTTTCTATATTTATATAAAATTTAAATATGAATAATCCTAAAATATTTAAAATAACATTGATTTGTTTATTTGTATGTTTCTTTCAATATTAATGATAAATTATGGCGTATTTTTATAATAATCCAGTTTAAAATAATAAAATTAATAACAATTATTAATAACTGTCATGTAGGCAGTAAAACAAATCATTTACGGTTGCGCTTGGTAACCAATTTAAAGAAGAAAAAAACGTTATAGTTTTTAAAGCAATACTTAACAAACAAAGAAAATTTGTTATTTGTTAAAGTATAAGTTTTAACAAAACCAAATCTTTTCTTTTAATAAAAAGTCTGTTTTTTTTTTTGGTTTCTCAAGTTTGACATTTGACAACCTTGCTACCGATTTATCATCGCTGGCTTCTACTAGTTTCAGAAAAAAAAAAAAAAAACAATAACGTTTAAGAGCGTTTTTTTTTCTGGTGTTGAGCTAAAACGGATGCTAGAAGCTTAACTGTTATTAACAAATTGTGCTAATCCGAACTGGTTAGTCTTGTAGAGCTAGTAAGTTAATCATAAATTCATATATTATTGAAAAATTTGTTTCATTTAATAGCTTGAGTCATGTATATTGATAGAGTCTTGTTTAGGTTCAATCATGTGACAATCAATTTTAAGCTTAGGGTCTTTTCCTTGGTTTCAATCTTATAATGTTCTAATTGATATCTCTTTTTAGCCTTAATCGTTGATCGTCATAGTAACTTCCTTTAACTTCATAAAGTTCGACTTTAATGCCTTTAAAAAGCCTCTCTTTGTCTTCAATCTTAGGTGTAGGTGCTTAAATCACCTTTCTTAGGTTTTGTACTGTATAAAGTCTGACATTGACTTCAATTACAGGACTTTTAAAAGACTTTTCTTTAGCTTCAATCATTAGTCTTCATAAAGACTCTCTTGTGGTCCGATTGTAACCCTCTCATTAGCCTCCCTTTTGTCGCAATCGTTGATCTTTATAAAGTCTCTCTTTGGCTTCAAGCGTAGATATTTATAAAAGCTCTTTATGGGTCCAAATTTATCCTATTTAATAGCCTCTCTTAAGCTTCAAACATTGATCTTCATTAAGACACTGTTTGGCTTCAATCGTGGGTCCTTACATCACCTTACTTGGCTACAACCATAAAGTCTAATTTTGACTTTAATTGCATAAATTTTAAAAGATTTTCTTTAGCTCTAATCTTGGTCTTTAAAAATGCTCAATTTTTGTCTAATCGTAGCCCTCATACTAGTCTCTCTTTGGCTTTAATTGTTGATTTTTAAAGTCTCTCTGTGACTTCTCTGGTAGATCTTTATAAAGACTTTCTTTAGGTCCTATCATAGCCCTTTTCCTAGCCTGTCATAGGCTTCAAAAGATAAACTTGATAAAGTCTCTCTTTGACTTCAAACGTAGGTCTTTAAATCATCTTTTTTCGGCTACAATAATTGTTCTTTATAAAGTCTGACTTCGACTCTAATTGTAGAACTTTCAAAAGCTTTAATTGGCTTTAATCATTAATCTATATAAAGACTCTCTTTCCAATTCAATTGTAGCCTTTATTGAAGCATCCCTTTGGCATCTATCAAAAATCATAAAGCCTCTCTTTTACTTCAATTGTAGGTTCCAGCTAAGCTCTTTAAAAGGGCCTCTCTTTAGCTTCAATCTCTGCTTTATATAAAGTCTCTCTTTGACTTCAAACGTAGGTCTTTAAATCACCGTTCTTTGGCTACAATAATTATTCTTTATAAAGTCTGACTTCGACTCTAATTGCAGAACTTTTTAAAAGCTTTAATTTGGCTTTAATCATTAATCTATATAAAGACTCTCTTTCCAATTCAATTGTTGCCTTTATTCTAGCATCCCTTTGGCTTTTATCAAAGATCATAAAGTCTCTCTTTTACTTCAATTGTAGGTTCCACCTATGATCTTTTAAAAGGGCCTCTCTTCAGCTTCAATATCTGATCTTTATAAAATGTTTATTTGACTCCAATCATAAGCCTTTAGATAATCATTGTTAATTTCAATTGTGGATCCAAACCAGACTTCTATGATAGAACTAATAGCTTTAATCGTAGGCCGTTATTAGGTCTCTCTTTTAGTTCACTCGTAGGCTTTTAAATAGAACATCTTTTGACTCAGAAACTTGATCTTCATAAAGTCTTCAATCGTGGGACTTTATACAGTCCAATTATGACTTCAATCGTATCTTTGGATCGAATCGTTGAACGTCATTGCTATGAAAGTTTATAAGGTCCAACTTTGACATAAATCGTAGATCTTTTAATATAACTTCATTGTCTTCAATGGAGAATCTTTAAAGAGTCTATCTTTGGCTTAAATCACTAGTCTGTTTAATTCAATTATGGATCATTATAAACACTCTCTTTGTTTGCAGTTGATGACTGTTTATAGTGTCTCTAGTGATCCTCAATCTTCTACCTTTATAATGCAAAACATTGGCTTCAAATATAGATCTTCACATAGTCTCATTTAGGTTACAATTAAAGATCTTTGTTGGAAGCCTCCATACAATCATTCTATAGTCTATGCTTGACATGACACTTAAGGTCAAATAGCTTCTCTTTGGCTACCATCATTAATCTCTTTCAAAAATCTCCATACAATCTATAATTGGCTTAACTCGAAGATCTCATATAGCCTTTATAGTCAATCATAATTTAATTAATATTTTTTTTTTTTTTCACCAACATCAAAGCAAAAAAAAAACACCTGTTCTCTTTCACGCCCTCTAACCTTAAACGCCCCTTCTATCAATATCTTCCTCTCTAATTAACAATTTCATTACATCTTCTATTAAAATCATACACAATTATTTTACTAATTAAATACAAAAACATAAAACTCCTCTTAAAATTAACAAAAATGTTCTCACCATATCGAAAAAAAAAAATCCGGCTTAAGTCACGCCTATCGTTAATATATTTAAATGCTATTGATTTTATTTTTTATTGATTTTAGTAATGATTTTTTTTTATTTTTTTTTTTTTTGCAATGTCATTTTATAATTATGAATAGCAAACTGTTGAGTAGTGTTTTACTGTATTTGTAAGAAAAATACGTTTTATTACTATTTTAAGAATGGCGCCTTTTAATTAATAAATATTTTGTTTGTACGCTAAAGTCTTGTAGTCTTTTGCTAAACCCTGAGTGTTTCTTTAAGTTTAGTGGGTGATTTCATTTTTATCAATAGTTTATCTGTGATTTTATTAGAAAAAAATTTGAAAAGCTAATAAAATAACAAACTTATTAGCAGCAAGTGTATGTTTTTTAATGTTGCTTAAGACACAACCACTAAGGAGAATTTCATTTAAGGGCAAAGGAATTTAATAAAAGATAACTTTTCAGATCAGTTTTAGTTCAGTTCTAGTTCAGTTTTAGTTCAGTTCTAGTTCAGTTCTAGTTCAGTTTCTAGTTCAGTAGTCAGTCTAGTTCAGTTCTAGTTCAGTTCTAGTTCAGTTCTAGTTCAGTTCTAGTTCAGTTCTAGTTCAGTTCTAGTTCAGTTCTAGTTCAGTTCTAGTTCAGTTCTAGTTCAGTTCTAGTTCAGTTCTAGTTCAGTTCAGTTTAGTTCAGTTCTAGTTCAGTTCTAGTTCAGTTCTAGTTCAGTTCTAGTTCAGTTCTAGTTCAGTTCTAGTTCAGTTCTAGTTCAGTTCTAGTTCAGTTCTAGTTCAGTTCTAGTTCAGTTCTGTTCAGTTCTAGTTCAGTTCTAGTTCAGTTCTAGTTCAGTTCTAGTTCAGTTCTAGTTCAGTTCTAGTTCAGTTCTAGTTCAGTTCTAGTTCAGTTCAGTTCAGTTTTTTCAGTTCTAGTTCAGTTCTAGTTCAGTTCTAGTTCAGTTCTAGTTCAGTTCTAGTTCAGTTCTAGTTCAGTTCTAGTTCAGTTCTAGTTCAGTTCTAGTTCAGTTCTAGTTCAGTTCTAGTTCAGTTCTAGTTCAGTTCTAGTTCAGTTCTAGTTCAGTTCTAGTTCAGTTCTAGTTCAGTTCTAGTTCAGTTCTAGTTCAGTTCTAGTTCAGTTCTAGTTCAGTTCTAGTTCAGTTCTAGTTCAGTTCTAGTTCAGTTCTAGTTCAGTTCTAGTTCAGTTCTAGTTCAGTTCTAGTTCAGTTCTAGTTCAGTTCTAGTTCAGTTCTAGTTCAGTTCTAGTTCAGTTCTAGTTCAGTTCTAGTTCAGTTCTAGTTCAGTTCTAGTTCAGTTCTAGTTCAGTTCTAGTTCAGTTCTAGTTCAGTTCTAGTTCAGTTCTAGTTCAGTTCTAGTTCAGTTCTAGTTCAGTTCTAGTTCAGTTCTAGTTCAGTTCTAGTTCAGTTCTAGTTCAGTTCTAGTTCAGTTCTAGTTCAGTTCTAGTTCAGTTCTAGTTCAGTTCTAGTTCAGTTCTAGTTCAGTTCTAGTTCAGTTCTAGTTCAGTTCTAGTTCAGTTCTAGTTCAGTTCTAGTTCAGTTCTAGTTCAGTTCTAGTTCAGTTCTAGTTCAGTTTCTTCTAGTTCAGTTCTAGTTCAGTTCTAGTTCAGTTCTAGTTCAGTTCTAGTTCAGTTCTAGTTCAGTTCTAGTTCAGTTCTAGTTCAGTTCTAGTTCAGTTCTAGTTCAGTTCTAGTTCTAGTTCAGTTCTAGTTCAGTTCTAGTTCAGTTCTAGTTCAGTTCTAGTTCTAGTTCAGTCTAGTTCAGTTCTAGTTCAGATCTAGTTCAGTTCTAGTTCAGTTCTAGTTCAGTTCTAGTTCAGTTCTAGTTCAGTTCTAGTTCAGTTCTCGTTCAGTTCTAGTTCAGTTCTAGTACAGTTCTAGTATTCTAGTTCAGTTCTAGTACAGTTCTAATTCAGATTTATAGTTCAGTTTTAGTTCAGTTCTGGTTCAGTAATAATTGGCATAGATAACTGCCTTTATTCATATGCCTTTGACTGTTAATTTCTTAAAGTTCTATGCTGAATTCACAACTCGGTGGCTTCTGTCTGGCACAAGCTCTGTGTATGTTTATTAAATATTTTGTTATTTTGCGATTTTTTTTTTCTTAATTTGCTTCAAACAACCATATTGAAATTGTTAATTTTTTTTATTAATGTTGTGCTGGTGTTTTTCACAATATACTTTTTCAAATTCTTGTTTTTTCTGCCATGTGAAGTGTGTTAAATAGTGTTGTTTTTTTTTTCGTAAAATAAAATAAAATTTTGCTGGTTGTTTTGTTTTTATTATTAACTATGCAGATAATGTAATGAATACGTGACTTTTTTTTAACATAAAATGTAAAAGTATTAGAGAGACATACTATACACTTACATATGGGTGTAAATAGACAAGATAGTAATGCGTATGTATGTAAGTGTTCATCGGTGTGTATGGATTGCTTGTAAATTTAATTTTAGTTTTTTTATGGCTTATTTGCTATAAAAATATAGATTTCACATTTAAAAGTTGAGTTATTCTAGGAAAAAATGGCCGTCTAATTACAGTGGGTGGTCTTAGCATGTTTTTTCATATTTTTGCTATGGTAGTGTTGGTTGGGTATTAATTTGTAAAGCAAGACTGTAAAGACCTTTTTGCCTTAGTTATGGCCATATTTTAAAAGTGTAAATTTTATTACAGCAAATACAAGAATTGTGTAAAATTAGTTGTAAAATTTCAAAATGTTACAAAAAGCAAAACAATATAATTGGTTTTCTCCATGTATAGATTTTTAAACATATTTCTTAAGTAATTTCCTTAAGGTCTTTTTTTTAGTTTAAACATGTTTTTAAACATAAACAGTAGTATTTTCTTTAACTAACTAAAATATAACACCCACATTTTCTTTATAATGTGTTAACAGAATAGAAAAAAAAAATTTAGAAAATTGAAGAAAAAAAACAAACATAATAAAAAACCATAAACTGACACGTTTAACTCATTTCAAAGATATAAATCTTGTCTTTTTAAAACTAAACTATTCGTTTTATTTCTTAAGTCTTTGGTAAAAAAATGCAGAAGAAAAACTCTATGTCACGCTTTTTTCTTTTGAAAAAATTCTAACAATGTTTTCTTTTTCAGTTTTCCTCATTTCTTAGCTTTTTCCAGAGTTTTTTTTATCCTAAAATTGTTTGTCAATTTGAACACAACTTTAGTGTCAACCTAAAGGTAAAACCAACTTTAATGTGTTTACTCTTGTGTTACTTGTTTCTTCCTCAACAACTTGTTGTGGTTTTCTCTAGAGCTTTTATGCAAAGTGCCTGTTTTGTAAATGATGTTAGTGTTGGTAGTGGTGGTATCATGGTGTGAACATTATCACAGTGCACCGTTTTTTATCTACAGATGCTGTTTCCATGCCTGGTTGCCTTTGTGCTCAAACAACACCTGCTGTGTTAACATTATTTTAAATATGGCAAATAAGCTGCTAAAACCGAAGAAAAAAATACAATAAAGGTTAACATTCGTTTTAAGGGAATAAACGAAAAGGGGGCCAATATGTTTAGGAGAATTTTTGAATTATAAAAATTTATTGTTTTTAGAATTTAAGCAAAATAGATAAAAGACAAAAGGACAAAAGTCAAACTAAATACATATTTTTTCAAACATATGAGACGACACTAAAAAGTAGAACTAGAACGGAACTAGAACAGAACTAAACACACTAGAACAGAACTAGAACGGAACTAGAACAGAACTGGAACAGAACTAGAACAGAACTAGAACTGAACTAGAACAGAAACTAGAACAGAACTAGAACAGAACTAGAACAGAACTAGAACAGAACTAGAACAGAACTAGAACTGAACTAGAACAGAACTAGAACAGAACTAGAATAGAACTAGAACAGAACTAGAACAGAATTAGAACAGAACTAGAACAGAACTAGAACAGAACTAGACAGAACTAGAACAGAACTAGAACAGCACTAAACGAACTAGAACAGAACTAGAACAGAACTAGAACAGAACTAGAACAGAACTAGAACAGAACTAGAACAGAACTAGAACAGAACTAGAACAGAACTAGAACAGAACTAGAACAGAACTAGAACAGAACTAGAACAGAACTAAACAGAACTAGAACAGAACTAGAACAGAACTAGAACAGAACTAGAACAGAACTAGAACAGAACTAGAACAGAACTAGAACAGAACTAGAAAGAACTAGAACAGAACTAAACAGAACTAGAACAGAACTAGAACAGAACTAGAACAGAACTAGAACAGAACTAGAACAGAACTAGAACAGAACTAGAACAGAACTAGAACAGAACTAGAACAGAACTAGAACAGAACTAGAACAGAACTAGAACAGAACTAGAACAGAACTAGAACAGAACTAGAACAGAACTAGAACAGAACTAGAACAGAACTAGAACAGAACTAGAACAGAACTAGAACAGAACTAGAACAGAACTAGAACAGAACTAGAAAGAACTAGAACAGAACTAGAACAGAACTAGAACAGAACTAGAACAGAACTAGAACAGAACTAGAACAGAACTAGAACAGAACTAGAACACAGAACAGAACAGAACTAGAACAGAACTAGAACAGAACTAGAACAGAACTAGAACAGAACTAGAAAGAACTAGAACAGAACTAGAACAGAACTAGAACGAACTAGAAACTGAACTAGAAGAACTAGAACAGAACTAGAACAGAACTAGAACAGAACTAGAACAGAACTAGAACAGAACTAGAACAGAACTAGAACAGAACTAGAACAGAATAGAACAGAACTAGAACAGAACTAGAACAGAACTAGAACGAACTAGAACAACTAGAACAGAACTAGAACAGAACTAGAACAGAACTAGAACAGAACTAGAACAGAACTAGAACAGAACTAGAACAGAACTAGAACAGAACTAGAACAGAACTAGAATTGAAATGCATTGACTTAATAAAGTCCATGAAAATTGTGTCATGACTATGGAAGTTATTTTCCCACCATTCGTTTAGCATTTAACAGCATATCAACTTGTGTTATATTGTTTCCAAATCTATTTATTTAATTAAGCTAAACAAAGTTCCCATCTTTATTATTTTCGAAAAAATATGATTTACATTCCTCACTGTCCAATAAACTATTTATATTGATGTCTTTTAACAAGTTTTTTGTGTTTTTCTAGTTTCCAGTTTCTTTATATTTTGAGTTTATTAAAAAGACAACAATCAAATTGCAAAATACAAAAAATAGCATATAAAGCCTTAAGGCTATTGCACGCCTTTTGCCATGGTTATGATTTCAATTTAAATGATTTGCAAACTATTAAACAAAAAATGTTCAAACGAAAAAAAAATACTATAAAAAGCTGACGTTTTCTAAGCAACAGCATCAACATCAAACGTCATCGTCGTCATCATCAGTAAACTCAAAAAAGCATCATGAGCAGCAGCAGCAAAAACATTTGGAAAATAATTTTCACGACATTGCTTCATATTTAGTTTGAGTTTTTGCTCACTACCAAATATTCTCATGACCTGCCAATCTAATAAATAACAAAAAATAGAAAAACTATGAATAAACAGGAAAAAATTGTTAACAAAAGATTTTGAATCTTGCATTTTTGTCTGCTGTTCAAACTCTAAAGCCCATGTTAAACATAAATTCACACCTCTGGTCATAACGACACCATGTTAAACAACCACAAAAGCCAAAGTCAAAGAAAATCGAAAGAAAAAAAAAGAGTCACTAAAGAAATCGATCAAACGTCAAAGAAAATCATTTGAAATTTCTAAGTATAAACGTATATTTGAAGCCTGATCCTTTATATATTTAAAAAAAGGTGGAAAGAAAATCACTTTTCTGAAATATAAATAGTGGCAGACTATTTATGCAAAAGAGCTAAAGCACAAAAAACTAACTGCAGTACAAAAAAATAATCCCATTTTGGTTTAAAATGTAATATAAACTTGGCTAAGAAGCCCAATACGAAAAAATATCAAAAAATTGCCATCTTGATTTATGACTTCATGACCAAACAATCACACACCATTTTTATAACAACTGGAAAGAAATACTTACCCAAAAGTTGAGTAACATAAATGAAACGAAACAAAAGTGCTTAATTTTTTTTCTTTTCATTTTCGAAGATTTTTTCTACGGTTTTCCAAATCAGCAATTTCCGTATAGTTTTTTATTTTCAGTTCAGTTTCCAGTTTACCAGACAATCGGTTATGTTATGGTCGAGCATGCTTACACCAATCAGTGTCGCTTTGTGCAAACGTCACTCATTCTGGTCATAAAAGCAACAAAAAAGTTTAAAAATATATTACAATACATAGAAGACTAAAATCCCAAAAGAGAAAAAAAACAGATCACCAAAACCCAAGGCAGCAGAGGAAGGAGTGGAAAAAATCAAATTTATAGAAATAAGCTGTTTTTTGGAAAGGAAGAAACACAAGGGAAATTTGAGAACTCTTGAAAGCTAAAACTGAACTAGAACTGAACTAGAACTGAACTATAACGGAACTAGAACTGAACTAGAACGAACGAGAACTGAACTAGAACTGAACTAGAACTGAACTAGAACTGAACTAGAACTGAACTAGAACTGAACTAGAACTGAACTAGAACTGAACTAGAACTGAACTGAACTAGAACTGAACTAGAACTGAACTAGAACTGAATAGAACTGAACTAGAACTGAACTAGAACTGAACTAGAACTGAACTAGAACTGAACTAGAACTGAACTAGAACTGAACTAGAAACTGAACAACTAGAACTGAACTAGAACTAAACTAGAACTGAACTAGAACTAAACTAGAACTGAACTAGAACTGAACTAGAACTGAACTAGAACTGAACTAGAACTGAACTAGAACTGAACTAGAACTGAACTAGAACTGAACTAGAACTGAACTAGAACTGAACTAGAACTGAACTAGAACTGAACTAGAACTGAACTAGAACTGAACTAGAACTGAACTAGAACTGAACTAGAACTGAACTAGAACTGAACTAGAACTGAACTAGAACTGAACTAGAACTGAACTAGAACTGAACTAGAACTGAACTAGAACTGAACTAGAACTGAACTAGAACTGAACTAGAACTGAACTAGAACTGAACTAGAACTGAACTAGAACTGAACTAGAACTGAACTAGAACTGAACTAGAACTGAACTAGAACTGAACTAGAACTGAACTAGAACTGAACTAGAACTGAACTAGAACTGAACTAGAACTGAACTAGAACTGAACTAGAACTGAACTAGAACTGAACTAGAACTGAACTAGAACTGAACTAAACTGAACTAGAACTGAACTAGAACTGAACGAACTGAACTAGAACTGAACTAGAACTGAACTAGAACTGAACTAGAACTGAACTAGAACTGAACTAGAACTGAACTAGAACTGAACTAGAACTGAACTAGAACTGAACTAGAACTGAACTAGAACTGAACTAGAACTGAACTAGAACTGAACTAGAAACTGAACTAGAACTGAACTAGAACTGAACTAGAACTGAACTAGAACTGAACTAGAACTGAACTAGAACTGAACTAGAACTGAACTAGAACTGAACTAGAACTGAACTAGAACTGAACTAGAACTGAACTAGAACTGAACTAGAAGAACTAGAACTGAACTAGAACTGAACTAGAACTGAACTAGAACTGAACTAGAACTGAACTAGAACTAATGAACTAAACTGAACTAGAACTGAACTAGAACTGAACTAGAACTGAACTAGAACTGAACTAGAACTGAACTAGAACTGAACTAGAACTGACTAGAACTGAACTAGAACTGAACTAGAACTGAACTAGAACTGAACTAGACTGAACTAGAACTGAACTACTGAACTAGAACTAAACTAGAACTGAACTAGAACTACAACTAACTAACTAGAACAGAACTAGAACTGAACTAGAACTGAACTAGAACTGAACTAGAACTGAACTAGAACTGAACTAGAACTGAACTAGAACTGAACTAGAACTGAACTAGAACTGAACTAGAACTGAACTAGAACTGAACTAAAACTGAACTAGAACTGAACTAGAACTGAACTAGAACTGAACTAGAACTGAACTAGAACTGAACTAGAACTGAACTAGAACTGAACTAGAACTGAACTAGAACTGAACTAGAACTGAACTAGAACTGAACTAGAACTGAACTAGAACTGAACTAGAACTGAACTAGAACTGAACTAGAACTGAACTAGAACTGAACTAGAACTGAACTAGAACTGAACTAGAACTGAACTAGAACTGAACTAGAACTGAACTAGAACTGAACTAGAACTGAACTAGAACTGAACTAGAACTGAACTAGAACTGAACTAGAACTGAACTAGAACTGAACTAGAACTGAACTAGAACTGAACTAGAACTGAACTAGAACTGAACTAGAACTGAACTAGAACTGAACTAGAACTGAACTAGAACTGAACTAGAACTGAAGTAGAACTGAACTAGAACTGAACTAGAACTGAACTAGAACTGAACCAGAACTGAACTAGAACTGAACTAGAACTGAACTAGAACTGAACTAGAATTGAACTAGAACTGAACTAGAACTGAACTAGAACTGAACTAGAACTGAACTAGAACTGAACTAGAACTGAACTAGAACTGAACTAGAACTGAACTAGAACTGAACTAGAACTGAACTAGAACTGAACTAGAACTGAACTAGAACTGAACTAGAACTGAACTAGAACTGAAATAGAACTGAACTAGAACTGAACTAGAACTGAACTAGAACTGAAACTAGAACTGAACTAGAACTGAACTAGAACTGAACTAGAACTGAACTAGAACTGAACTAGAACTGAACTAGAACTGAACTAGAACTGAACTAGAACTGAACTAGAACTAAACTAGAACTGAACTAGAACTACAACTAAACTAGAACAGAACTAGAACTGAACTAGAACTGAACTAGAACTGAACTAGAACTGAACTAGAACTGAACTAGAACTGAACTAGAACTGAACTAGAACTGAACTAGAACTGAAAACTAAACTACTGAACTAGAACTGAACTAGAACTGAACTAGAACTGAACTAGAACTGAACTAGAACTGAACTAGAACTGAACTAGAACTGAACTAGAACTGAACTAGAACTGAACTAGAACTGAACTAGAACTGAACTAGAACTGAACTAGAACTGAACTAGAACTGAACTAGAACTGAACTAGAACTGAACTAGAACTGAACTAGAACTGAACTAGAACTGAACTAGAACGAACTAGAACTGAACTAGAACTGACTAGAACTGAACTAGAACTGAACTAGAACTGAACTAGAACTGAACTAGAACTGAACTAGAACTGAACTAGAACTGAACTAGAACTGAACTAGAACTGAACTAGAACTGAACTAGAACTGAACTAGAACTGAACTAGAACTGAACTAGAACTGAACTAGAACTGAACTAGAACTGAACTAGAACTGAACTAGAACTGAACTAGAACTGAACTAGAACTGAACTAGAACTGAACTAGAACTGAACTAGAACTGAACTAGAACTGAACTAGAACTGAAGTAAACTGAACTAGAACTGAACTAGAACTGAACTAGAACTGAACCAGAACTGAACTAGAACTGAACTAGAACTGAACTAGAACTGAACTAGAACTGAACTAGAACTGAACTAGAACTGAACTAGAACTGAACTAGAACTGAACTAGAACTGAACTAGAACTGAACTAGAACTGACTAGAACTGAACTAGAACTGAACTAGAACTGAACTAGAACTGAACTAGAACTGAACTAGAACTGAACTAGAACTGAACTAGAACTAAATAGAACTGAACTAGAAATGAACTGAACTAGAAATAGAACTGAACTAGAACTGAACTAGAACTGAACTAGAACTGAACTAGAACTGAACTAGAACTGAACTAGAACTGAACTAGAACTGAACTAGAACTGAACTAGAACTGAACTAGAACTGAACCTGAACTGAACCTGAACTGAACTAGAACTGAACTAGAACTGAACTAGAACTGAACTAGAACTGAACTAGAACTGAACTAGAACTGAACTACTGAACTAGAACTGAACTAGAACTGAACTAGAACTGAACTAGAACTGAACTAGAACTGAACTAGAACTGAACTAGAACTGAACTAGAACTGAACTAGAACTGAACTAGAACTGAACTAGAACTGAACTAGAACTGAACTAGAACTGAACTAGAACTGAACTAGAACTGAACTAGAACTGAACTAGAACTGAACTAGAACTGAACTAGAACTGAACTAGAACTGAACTAGAATTGAACTAGAACTGAACTAGAACTGAACTAGAACTGAACTAGAACTGAACTAGAACTGAACTAGAACTGAACTAGAACTGAACTAGAACTGAACTAGATCTGAACTAGAACTGAACTAGAACTGAACTAGAACTGAACTAGAACTGAACTAGAACTGAACTAGAACTGACTAGAACTGAACTAGAACTGAACTAGAACTGAACTAGAACTGAACTAGAACTGAACTAGAACTGAACTAGAACTGAACTAGAACTGAACTAGAACTGAACTAGAACTGAACTAGAACGAACTAGAACTGAACTAGACTGAACTAGAACTGAACTAGAACTGAACTAGAACTGAACTAGAACTGAACTAGAACTGAACTAGAACTGAACTAGAACTGAACTGAATGAACTGAACTAGATTAAGCTAAGCTTAATAGCTTAAGCTTACCCATAGAAAACTTTTAGCAGGAAGCTTTTTTTCCTAAAATTTCTTCCGTGTTTATACTTTCGGAATTGATGTGAAATTGTATTTTAAGTTAAATTTACTCGTATATAAAGTATTAAGTATTTCAAATGGTACCAAGAGGTCTGGCTGATCTAGATTAAACACAGACAGGCAGTTTTCGTAAAACTTTTAACCAACTAAGGAAGGTTTCCCCAATCAGCCAGCAGTAACAGAAACAACAACAACTCAAAAAACAAACCAACTTAAATTGACAATCATTTGAATTATTATTGTTAAGCAGCAGCAAATAAAACAAAAACAAAATAATAAGAAAAACAGCAGCAAAACTACTACCAGCAAGAGCAACACATCAAAACCATCAGCCACCAAAATAGTTGTAAACTTTAAAGCTTAGATTTTAGTTTTGTTCATTTTCCAAATCAGTTTTTGTGTTTTTTTTTTACTATAAACACAGGATTTTTCTGACAATTTTTTTTTTTTGTACATTTAAGTGAAAATGAGACTCAGAATTCTCACCATTATAAAAACTTAGACTGAAGAAACAAAAATCTAGTAGTAGTTGTAGGTATAAATGTTTGTGCCTCATTTTTGGGGGCATTTTTAGTAAAGTGAAATAAATGGCCAACGATTGTGTTTATTTTGTAGTAGTTTTTGTTTTAAGGGGGGCTTTTGTTTTTGTTTTCTGTTTTGTTTGCTGCTTTTGTTATTATTGTAGTTGATTCAAACCATATCTTGGTATATTTTTCGGTTTTTGTTTTAACAAAAAATAAACTTTTGTAAGTTTTTTTGTTGTTGCAGTTGTTTGATTGTTGCAGTTGTAGCAAGAAAATCGTGAGATTCTTTAATGGAATTGGTTCGTGAAGAAGTGTTGATGAGGTCGATGATGTGAATGATGACGACGATGAAGAGTCTACGACAACTTCTCCAACTCAAAAAACTGCAACTTGCGCACTACACACACTCACTCTCGTTGTCGTTTTAAGTTTAAAGTGATGGTAATGATTATGATGATTATTGAGGAGGACACCAAAAAGTTAAAAATTTATAAAATATGAAGAGGTTGTTTTGTGCTAAAAAAAAATTTACACAGATTATTATTAGTAAATAAAATTTAAAAAATATTATAGATTTTTTGTTGTTAGATTAAAACTAAATGTAAACAGTGTTGCAACTTATTTTATTATTGTAGTTAATTAATAAATAAAATTAAAGTCTTAATTTAAACCACCAGCTGCTTAACTGAAAAGTCTTAATTTAAGCAGAATCTGCATGTGTGCTGTAAAGGAAATACTCATAGTTTTCTTCTTGCTCTCTTTAAAAAAAATCAAGTTTGCTTCTTAAGTCTTTTGTTTAAAGTAGGAAAACTTCGTTAATATTAAGTTCAGAAACTAAAGCTTTTCTACAGAAAACCTCTAGGAATTAAAAGTTTATATTTCTATAGAAAAGTTGTTCACTTTGTGATCAGTTTTCATACATTAAACAAAAGACTTAAGAAACAAACTTGATTTTTTATAAGTGATCACAAAGAAAGCAATGATCACAAAGTGATTATATAGAAGAGATATTTGTGATCCCTTCTTTTCTATAGAACAATTTATCACATTGTGATCACTTATTTCCTTTGTGATCACTTATAAAAAAACAAGTTTGTTTCTTAAGTCTTTTGTTTAATGTATGAAAACTTTGTTAATATTAAGTTCAGAAACTGAAACTTTTCTACAGAAAAAATCTAGGAATTAAAAGTTTATATTTTCTATAGAAAAGTTGTTCACTTTGCGATCAGTTTTCATACATTAAACAAAAGACTTAAGAAACAAACTTGTTTTTTTTATAAATGATCACAAAGGAAAGAAATGATACATTTTTATATAGAAGAGATATTTGTGATCGCATCTTTTATATAGAAAAATGTATCACTTTGTGATTACTTCCTTTCTTTGTGATCACTTATGAAAACTCAAGTTTGTTTCTTAAGTCTTTTGTTTAATATATGAAAACTTCATAAATATTATATTAAACTAAAATTTCTCTATAGAAAACCTCTAAGAATTAAAAGTTAATCAATTAGTTATCACTTTCTTTCTATAGAAAAGTTGATCACTTTGTGACCACTTTTATTTTATATAAAACTTTATCATTTTGTGATCACTTCTTGTCTATATAAAACTTGATCACTTTGTAATCACTTCCTTTTTTCTCTATAAAAAAGTTGATCACTTCTTTTCTATAGAAAAGTTGATCACTTTGTGATCACTTCTTTTCTATAGAATAGTTGATCACTTCTTTTCTATAGAAAAGTTGATAACTTTGTGATCACTTCTTTTCTATAGAAAAGTTGATCACTTTGTGATCACTTCTTTTCTATAGAGAATTTGATCACTTTGTGATCACTTCTTTTCTATAGAAAAGTTGGACACTTTGTGATCACTTCTTTTCTAATAGAAAAGTTTGGACACTTTGTGATCATTTCTTTTCTAATAGAAAAATTGATCGGTTTGTAATCACTCGGTTTGTGATCACTTTTCTATGGAAAAATTGATCACTTTGTGATCAATTCTTTTTTATAGAAAAGTTGATCACTTGTGATAAATTCATTTTAAAGAAAAGTTGATCACTTTGTGATCACTTCTTTTCTAAAGAAAAGTTGATGAATTAGAAAAGTTGATGACTTTGTTATTACACATATTGATCACATTGTGATCACTTCTATTCTATAGGAAAGTTGATTCTTTCTATAGAAAAGTTGATGACTTTGTAATTACTTCTGCTCTATAGAAAAGTGTGGACTTGTGATCGGTGTTTCAATTGAAAGGTTGATGACTTTGTGATCAGTATATCTGCTGAAAAATTGATCATATTGCGATCAGTATTTCAACTAAAAGTTGATCACTTTGGGATCAATATTTCCACTAAAAAGTTTAATCAGTTTGTGATCAGTTCTTCTCTAGAAAAGTGTATCTCTTTGAGATCAGTGTATCTTCTAACAGTTGAACTATTTGTGATCTATAGAAAAGTTGATCAGTTTGTGATCAAATTCTTTCTATGGAAAAGTTGTTGACTTTGTGATCACTTCTATCCTATCGAAAAGTTGATCGAGTTGTGATCTGTGTTTCATATTGAAAGGTTGATGACTTTGTGATCAGTATATCTGCTGAAAAATTGATCATATTGCGATCAGTGTTTTTAACTAAAAAGTTGATCACTTGGGATCAATATTTCCACTAAAAAGTTAATCAGTTTTGTGATCAGTTCTTCTCTAGAAAAGTGTATCTCTTTGAGATCAGTGTATCTTCTAACAGTTGAACTATTTGTGATCAGTTTTTCTATAGAAAAGTTTATAATTTGACATAATTTGTAATCAGTTTTCTATAGAAAGTTTGTTCATATTGTAATCAGTTTTTCTGAAGAAAAGTTTATCACTTTGTTTATCAGTGTTCAGTTTTGATCAGTTCTTCAAAGGAAAATTTAATCTATTTGTGTTCAGTGTTTCTACTGAAAGGTCTGCTGTTATTCCACAGGTAGAACAGATGATGTGTGCAGATTTATAGAAATTTTGTTCCTTTACTCAGTTGACCTAAACATTATGTGCGAGTAAGCAAATACCACTATATATAAGACTTGGTATTAAAACTATTTGACCAACAGTTAGATAGACCCGTAAGAATAATATGTGAGAAATAACCATCATAAAGGCTTTTCTTTTTGAAGAAGAACCAACAGCAAAACCAAAAAGAAATATATTTGGAAAAGAAAAATGTTCACATACTATCCCAGGCAAGAAGCATAGTGAAGCAGGCAGGCGTTGGTTGATTTGCCGGTATGTACACAAGTATTTATTGTAGTCAAATTTAACATAGAAATCATAAAAACCGGTTGCAATGTTATAAGTAAAAAAAAAACAAAAAAATCAGGAAAAAAATATCTTTAAGATTTCATTTGACTTTTTATTCGCCTTTAACGGCAGCCCAAAAAGCAGCGGGTCATTACACCAATTGTTGTAGATGTCTAACAGAAAATTGAGAAAAAAAAACAATTTCTATAGAAAATCTTCTGCCAAAGGATTTTGTGTTAGGAAAAAAATATTCACACAGTTATGGGTTTTTGTGCTTTTTCCAATGTTGGGTGTATAATTTTTTTTTGCAGTTTTTTTGCATCTACCAACAATTTACCAAACAAATAAACCAAACCAATGCAAACTAAACAAACCAAACAGAAATTACTTAAAAAAAAACCAAGAAGACAGAAAAGTTCAAATTGTATTGGCCATAACTAAGCTTTAGATATACATACATATAACAAAAAATTCATTCAATTGCAAGTTCATTTCTGCAACATCTTCTTTTTTGTGGCTTTTTCTTCTACCTCGGTTTTTTTTTTTTGCTGTGGTTTTTTGTCTTCTTACCTCAATTCAACGTTTTTGACCTACTGACTACTCTTTGTAAAATTGCAGCCATTTAGTTAACACACACTGACACAGAGAAATACTTAAGTTAAAACATACTTATGTACGGTTCCTACCACCATATAATAGTGGTAACCAAACCAACCGTCCAAAAGAAAACTTTGTTTTTTTTTTTGAGGATTTCTTTAACCAAGCATAAAGTGTTTGGAGGCTAAAAGGCGTTAAGAATTAAACACTTGTTATTACTTTTTACAAAAGAATTTTTCGTTATGCTTACCAAAGATGACATTAATTTAGAATGGTGTTGATAAATTTATAAATTTATTGCCAAGACTTTTTTCTCCTTTTTTTTCACTTTATTTGCCAAATAAATAGGAAATGATTTCCTAAAGGCAAGCAAATATTCTCAATGAATTTTCTCAAGATTTTGTCAAAGGCCACTAGCAAAAAAAAGGTCAAGTTTCCCCCAGACATTAGTCAAAACGATAATGAGCTTTAAAAAATGTATACAACAAATATGGGGGGAGTATGTTAGGGTTTGTCAAAAATTAATTAACAATTAAAAAGAAATATACAATGAAAAAATATTTCAAACAAAAGACTTAAGACACAAGCACCTTATTATAATCAGATTTCTGTAGAATTGCTTAAGAGAAAAACTCGTCTCAAAGTAATGAAATTTTCTATAGAAAAAGGAAGAACTATTTAAAACTAAAGACTTAAGACACAAACACAAAACATGTTTGTAGAATTGCTTAAGAGAAAAACTCGTCTCCAAGTGAAGAAATATTCTATAGAAAAACTCATCATAAAGTGATGAAATTTTCTATAGAAAAACTCATCACCAAGTGATGAGAAGAACCATTTAAAACTAAAGACTTAAGACACAAACACAAAACATGATCATGAAAGTCATCACAAAGTGATGAAATTTTCTATAGAAAAACTCATCACAAAGTGATGAAATCTTTTATAGAAAAACTCATAAAAAAGTGAGGATATATTCTACAGAAAAACTCATCACAAAGTGATGAAATTTTCTATAGAAAAACTCATCACAAAGTTATGAAATTTTCCATAGAAAAACTCATCACAAAGTGATACAATTTTCCATAGAAAATCTCATCACAAAGTGATACAATTTCCTATAGAAAAACTAAGTACTATTTAAAACTAAAGACTTAAGACACAAACACAAAACATGATCAGATTTCTGTAGAATTGCTTAATAGAAAGTGATGCAATTTCTAAAGAAAAACTCATCACAAAGTGATGAAATTTTCTATAGAAAAACTAATCACAAAGTGATGAGAAGAATTATTAAAAACTAAAGACTTAAGACACAAACACAAAACATTCTGCAGAATTTCTTAATAGAAAAAATCGCCTCAAAGTGATGAAATTTTCTATAGAAAAACTCCTCACAAAGTGATGAAATTTTCTATAGAAAAACTCCTCACAAAGTGATGAAATTTTCTATAGAAAAACTCCTCACAAAGTGGTGAAATTTTCTATAGAAAACTCACCACAAAGTGATTCAATTTTGTATAGAAAAACTCATCACAAAGTGGTGAAATTTTCTATAGAAAAACGAAGAACTATTTAAAACTAAAGACTTAAGACACAAACACAAAAACTCATCACAAAGTGACGAAATTTTCTATAGAAAAACTAATCACAAAGTGATGAGAAAAATTATTAAAAACTAAAGACTTAAGACACAAACACAAAACATGAAAATTTTCTATAGAAAAACTCCTCACAAAGTGATGAAATTTTCTATAGAAAAACAAAGTGATGAAATTTTTTATAGGAAATTTTCTCTAGTAAAGCTCATCACAATGTTATCAGAATGTGATAAACTTTTCTGTAGAAAAATTTATAATTGATTGATTTTCTATAGAAAATTTTCTATAGAAAATCATGTGATCTCAATGTGATCCACTTTTCTTTAGCAAAATTGATCGCAATGTGATCATCTTTTCTTACGGAAAACCGAACACAAAGTGAACATCTTTTTCAAATTATCAAAACTTCATCACCATTTGAACTTTATTTTGAAAAAATGCAACATGTTTAAAGAAAACTTGCGCAACTTTATTACCTTCTTCATTTGCAAAACTCCACACGTTCGGCGAGCTCATCAATTTTTGCGTAATTAAACCCATAAACTAACAAAAGAGAGAAAAAAAAACTAAAATGCCATAAAGTTTTAGTAAAGATTTGTAAAAAAGCAAATTAAAAATTGTGTAAAGTAGGTGGCGTCAGTTACCGTTTTTTCTCTTATTACTACTATAAAATTTAAAAGAAAAACCACCATATTACACCACAGGAAAGTCTAGCCTGACAATAAGAGTAAACTTATTTCTTTGAAATTAAACCAAAAGAAAGAAAAGCTAATATTAGCAGTAAAATTAAATTTTTCCTCTAAAGAAATTTTTTCTCTACTTATATTTTCAACTGCATATTTGCCCCCTTGAAACCGTTAAATATAAAAAAATAAAGTAAAAGAAATACAAAACCCGCAGCAGTAGGCCTTAAGGAATTTGTCAATATTGCTGCTTGTGGCACCTAGTTTATGGCTGTTTGCTTACAATATGGAAATATGCAACCAGCCGCCGCATTCATATGTTGTGAAAAACAATAAACATTAAAATAAGAAAAAAATATATAAATATTTTTTTTTTGTTTTTTTTTTTTTTATAGCTTTGAACAATAAATATGGTCTTAGGAAATAGAAAAACAAAAATTGAAATGCGTGTTTAACAGTTTTTCTAACATAAAATCTATTTGACTGCTGTTCGGTAGGTAGATTTCAATTTATTGTGTAAACATTGTTTTGTTTTTCTTGGGTTTCTTTGTTGTGATTGTAGAAAAGAATGGGACTAAAAGTTTTAAGACAACGACCTTTTCTAAATAAAAAGAGCTTTTTTGTTGAAAATTTGCTCCGAAGTGGCTTCAAATGAGAAGAGCTTTTCTATAGAAAAGTGTCTTCGATAAAGAGGAACTTATCTAAAGGAAAATTAGTACGATGTTTCAGTCCAATGAAAAGGAGCTTTTTCTATAGAAAAGTTGCTCCAATGAAGAGGAGCTTTTCTATAGAAAAGTTGCTCCAGTAAAGAGGAGCTTTTCTATAGAAAAGTTGCTCCAGTAAAGAGGAGCTTTTCTATAGAAAAGTAGCTCCAGTAAAGAGGAGCTTTTCTATAGAAAAGTTGCTCCAGTGAAGAGAAGCTTTTCTATAGAAAAGTTGCTCCATTGAAGAGAAGCTTTTCTATAGAAAAGTTGCTCCATTGAAGAGTAGCTTTTCTATAGAAAAGTTGCTCCAATCAAGAACAGCTTTTCTATAGAAAAGTTGCTCCAATGAAGAGGAGATTTTCTATAGAAAAGTTGCTCCAATGAAGAGGAGCTTTTCTATAGAAAAGTTGCTCCAATGAAGAGGAGCTTTTCTATAGAAAAGTTGCTCCAATGAAGAGGAGATTTTCTATAGAAAAGTTGCTCCAATGAAGAGGAGCTTTTCTATAGAAAAGTTGCTCCAATGAAGAGGAGCTTTTCTATAGAAAAGTTGCTCCAATGAAGAGGAGCTTTTCTATAGAAAAGTAGCTCCAATGAAGGGGGGCTTTTCTATAGAAAAGTTGCTCCAATGAAGGGGAGCTTTTCTATAGAAAAGTTGCTCCAATGAATGGGAGCTTTTCTATAGAAAATTTGCTCCAATGAAGAGGAGCTTTTCTATAGAAAAGTTGCTCCAATGAAGAGGAGCTTTTCTATAGAAAAGTTGCTCCAATTAAGAGGACCTTTTCTATAGAAAAGTTGCTCCAATTAAGAGGACCTTTTCTATAGAAAAGTTGCTCCAATTAAGAGGACCTTTTCTATAGAAAAGTTGCTCCAATTAAGATGAGCTTTTCTATAGAAAAGTTGCTCCAATTAAGATGAGCTTTTTTCTACAAAAGTTCTTCTAATTAAGAGGAGCTTTTCTATAGAAAAGTTGCTCCAATAAAGTGGAGCTTTTCTATGGAAAATTTATTCCAATAAAATGGAGCTTTTCTATAGAAAATTTGATCCAATAAAGTGGAGCTTTTCCAATTAACATTAGCTTTTCTCTATAAAAGTTCTTCTAATTAAGAGGAGATTTTCTTTAAAAAAATTGCTCAGATTAAGGGAAGCTTTTCTCTAAAAAAGTTTCTTCAATTAGGAGGACCCTACCTCTAGAAAAGTTTCTTCAATTATGAGGAACTTTTGTTTAGTAAAGCTGCTCCAATTATAGAAAAGTTGCTCCATTCCTATAGAAAAGTTTCTCCAATTAAGAGGAGCTTTCCTATAGAAAATTTGTACCCATTGACAGGAGCTTTTGTATAAAAAAGTTTCTTCAAAGAAAAGGTGTTTTTGTGTAGAAAAGGATCTTTTATCTGAAAAATTCTCTTCAATTGAGAGGAACTTTTCTATGGGAAACATTCCTCAATTAAGAGAGAGAGAAACTTTATATTGAAAAGATCCTCGGCGAGTAAAAGATTTTGTAAAATTTTATATTTTCATTGATTTTCCTTTTTAATAGTCTAACAAATTTAGTAATTTGCTTTGTGTTTTTCTCTTTATTACAGATGAACCAGCTGTGCAAAGTCTGCGGCGAACCAGCGGCTGGTTTTCATTTTGGCGCCTTCACCTGTGAGGGTTGTAAGGTGAGTAGTAATTAATAGCTATAAAAATTAAATTATTAAAATGAAAAGAATACATTAATGTACCACAGTGTAAAAATGACAAAGAGAAAAGTTCAAAGTGATTTTTTTTTGGCAAACTAAAGCTAAAACTTAAACTTTTGAGATTATACAAAAATCCCAACTTTAAGCTTAAAAGAGGATTATTGGGTGAATGACCCCATCAGTGTCATTGATTTAACTACGTCTCAAAAGCTTTAATTTCTTAATTTTGATTAAGCTTAAGGTCTGCCAATCATATACATAAAATTAGTTCAAACTAACTAACTAACTAACACCTGTATTTAACAAAAAAACGTAAAAAATAATATTTTTAATAATTAATTATGATTTTTTTGTTTAAATATTAAATGTCTTATAAAAAGCCCGCAGAATATTTCAAACTGTTTATGATTTTTTCCTCCATTCTATCAATATTATGTTTTACAAATGCTACCCATATTAGCAAGTCTAATAAATATACACATTTTATAACTTATAACCCTATTAAGACCGCAGGCTATAGAGAGAAGACAAAAAAAATCAAAGAGTTGAAAATAAATTATAGCTTCTGGCTTTTAATAATAGCTACAAAGTGAGCTAGAAAGAACAGAAAAACTTCAGGCACAAGAAACTTGATAAATATGTTATTGAAGTGAAAAAACGAACACTGAAACATTAATAAACGATTTAAGCTTCAATTACAAAATGTGCGTAACTAATTTATAATTTCATTGTTAGTAATGATGTGAATGTTTTATATATATAGTTCAGTTTTACTAAAGCTCTTTGGAGTCAAGGAACACATACAAAATCATTAATTTAATCATGCTCCACTTTAATACAGAAACATTTTATTTAATCTTGCAACTTCCTTATAGAAAAAGAACTTAAAATCTTAACAAATAGAAAAGCTCACTTAAATCTGAGCCATATTTCTATATGAAAAGCTCCTCTCAATCTGAGCAAATTTTACATACGAAGCTTCTATCTATCTTATGAACTTTTCATATATAAAAGCTCATCTCTGTCTATGCAACATTTTTATAGAAAAGCTTCTTTCAATATCTGTAACTTCTCTAGAGAAAAGCTTCTTTCAATCAGAGGAAACTTCTTTAAATCTGAGAAACTTACCTATTGACCAATTCCTCTCAATCTGAGAAACTTTTCCTTAGAAAAGCTCATCTCAATGTTGGCAAATTGTCCTTAGGAAACAGTCTCTTATGTAAACCCCCCTCAATCTCCTCGCAATAGAAAAGATATATTTCTATAGAAAAGCTTCCCTCGACAGGAAACATTATTATATCTGAGAAACTTATCTATTGACCAATTCCTCTCATTCTGAGAAACTATTCCCTAGAAAAGCTCCTCTCAATGTTGGCAAATTTTCCTTAGAAAACAGTCTCTCATGTAAACCTCCCTCAATCTCCTCGCAATAGAAAAAGATATATTTCTATAGAAAAGCTCCTCTCGACAGGAAACATTATTATATCTGAGAAACTTATCTATTGACAAATTCCTCTCATTCTGAGAAACTTTTCCTTTGAAAAGCTCCTCTCAATGTTGGCAAATTTTCCTTAGAAAACAGTCTCTCAATCAGAGCAGCTTTTTTCATGTAAAGCTTCCCCAATCGATGCTAAACACAATCTCCTCGCAATAGAAAAAGATATATTTCTATAGAAAAGCTCCTCTCGACAGGAAACATTTTTATATCTGAGAAAATTATCTATTGACCAGTTCCTCTCATTCTGAGAAACTTTTACCTACAAAAGCTCCTCTCAATGTTGGCAAAGTTTCCTTACAACAGTCTCTCAATCCGAGCAACTTTTTTCATGTAAACCTTCCCCCAAACGATGCATGTGTTTAATACAATCTCCTCGAAATAGAAAAGATATATTTCTATAGAAAAGCTCCTCTCAACCTGAGTAACTTTCCCCTATAATAGCAGCTCTAAATCCGAGAAAGCTCTTCCCGATCTCAGCCCCCCCAAACTAGACAATTTTCTTATAAAAGAACTTCTTTCAATCGCAGCATCTTGGAAAAAATCTTCTCGATCTGAGCATATTTTACATTGAAAAGCTCCCCTTAAGTCTGTGCATCTTTTGAATATAAAAGCTTTTCCCAATCTGAGAAACTTGTATATCTAGTGCAGAGTAGATCAGTGTGATCATTTTATTTAGACTATACTTTGTCAACTGATCACTCTATATATATATATATATATATATATATATATATATATATATATATATATATCATATATATATCATATATATCATACTGTGATCACTTGTAATTATTATATCTAGAGTAGAATTGATCAGTGTGATCACATATGTGATTACTATATCTAGAGTAATGTTGATCAGTCTGATCACTTTATCATGATCAGGAGATTATAACTTTATCGAAAGTTGTATTGGGATTTTCAATAATTGAATACTTTACGATGATTAATGTGGAATCAATTAAGCTAAAGAAAACATTGTCATAGTGTGATAATTTCGAGTTGAGAGAATTTGATCGCAATATGATCACATTTTCAAGAGAAACCGTAATTACATTGTGAGAAGAGCTGATCATATTAAGATACATTTTTGCTATATAAAATTTGATCTCATTGTGATCACTTTTCTACAGATACAATGATCATATTATGATCTTACTTTTATCAGTTTATCTAGAGAAAAACGAATCTCATGGTGATCATTTTTTCTAAAAAATCTAAGATCATATTGTGATCAATATTTCTAGAGAAAAGTTGATCTTATTATGATCAGTTTTTTTCAGAGAAAAGTTGATCATATTGTGATCAGTTTTTCTAATGAAATGTAGATCAAATTGTGATCAGTTTTTCTAGAGAAAAGTTGATCATATTGACATTAGTTTTTCTAGAGATTGTGAGATCAAAAGACAAAAAGTTGGTCAGTTTTTCTACACAAAAGTTGATCATATTGTGATCAGTTTTTCTAGAGAAAATTTGATCTCATTGTGAGATCAAAAGATGAAAAGCTGACATCATTGTGATAAATTTTTGCAGAGTAAAGTTGATCTCGTTGTGATACACGTTTCTAGAGAAACGTTGATCATATTGTGAGAGATTTTCTATACCAAAGTTGATCTCATTTTGATTAATTTATTGTAATACCCATTTTAAGATCATTGTGACGTGATCGATATTTCTAGAGAAAAATGAATCTCATTATGATAATAATGGATCATATCTGTGCTTCTAGAGGAAAGTTTTTTACATAAAAGTTGCTTTTATTTTGATCACTACTAATAGAGAAGATGATCAGATCGTACTCTGTGTAATTTTCGTGATTTGTGAAGATTTGATCTCATTATTACGAAAATTTCTACGGAAAAGTTCATCCTATTGTCATCAGTTTAAGTTGATCCAATTCTCTAAAAATCTCTTCATACATTTTCCTCTTTTATTAAGATTTTTTTTGTAGCTTTAAACTAAATCAGTTTCTTTTTTAGATTCTCACCTTAAATCATACACATTTTTGCACGTCTTTCATATTTAAACCATTTTTATGCTAAATCATCTAATACGCATGTAATTTTATATTGATTGACTGCATTTTCATAAGTAATAATAAATATTCATTGAATTCTACTCCATGTATGTATTCTCTCCCTATAATTCAATAACAATACTCTGTAAAAAGATCATATTCATTGAAGCTACAGTGATGGACGGACAGACAGACAGACAGTTATTCAGGGGGGAATCCATTGTTAATCTAATAAATAAACACAATAATGTATGAAACTTGTATTGTTGGTTGGATGGATGAATGGATGGTATGATTTAGCTTTGGTATCATTGAATATAGATTTTTTCCCATCATTTGATAAGTTATAATTTTCAGCAAAATTTTGCTCGCTCTGCAGGGCAGGTTAATTAAAAATCGATTTACTTTGTTTGCTATTGTATATATGATTTTTTTTCTATAATATTTCTTATATACAAGATCATACATTGATTTTTTTTTTTTTTTTTTTTTTTTTTTGTGAAAAAAATCACAAATAGTTGTTTGATTTTATTTTTTGGAAAAAAGTAAAAGTTTGAAACTTTTTGCACAGTTATTAGTGACTTAACGGATTTTTGTAAAGTTTTGGTCTATATTGTGCTTTTGTGTTAAGATTAAACTATAATTATGGGAACTAGTGTGGGAAAATTTTTAAAATATATACGAAATTTAGAGAAAATTGGGTCAAATAATAGCTATTTAATTAGAAATCCATCACAAATTTAAAGGAAAAAAGAACTATACAAAATAAGCTCTCTGGAGACACCCTACAACCTTCAGCATAATTCTCATTAAGTTGTAAAGAATAATATTAACTTCATGTTCTTAGACAAGGTCATTTATATATTTTTTTAAATACAAAAAACACACACGTGTGAAGCGTGTCGAATTTTCTTAAGACAATTTTGTTTTATAGAAAAATTACTTATAATAAATATTTGCAATGTTCATTCTATATAAGAAAATATAAAATTTTAACATTATTTAATACTCCTATAAAATTAAATGGCACATTAAATTAAATTCGTAACTGGCTACTGTAACGAACGATCGCTAATATAAATAGAAATAAAAAGCTTAGTTATGCTGCCATCAGATGTAGGTTTTTTTAGCTAATATGGGGGCAGAAGAACAGGGGTTCTCAAATTCAATTCAAGAAAAATCACTAATTCATTTGTACCTAAAGTTTTTAAAGAACATCTGATCATGATATGATCACAAATTCTAGTTCTAGTTCAGTTCTAGTTCAGTTCTAGTTCAGTTCTAGTCAGTTCTAGTTCAGTTCTAGTTCAGTTCTAGTTCAGTTCTAGTTCAGTTCTAGTTCAGTTCTAGTTCAGTTCTAGTTCAGTTCTAGTTCAGTTCTAGTTCAGTTCTAGTTCAGTTCTAGTTCAGTTCTAGTTCAGTTCTAGTTCAGTTCTAGTTCAGTTCTAGTTCAGTTCTAGTTCAGTTCTAGTTCAGTTCTAGTTCAGTTCTAGTTCAGTTCTAGTTCAGTTCTAGTTCAGTTCTAGTTCAGTTCTAGTTCAGTTCTAGTTCAGTTCTAGTTCAGTTCTAGTTCAGTTCTAGTTCAGTTCTAGTTCAGTTCTAGTTCAGTTCTAGTTCAGTTCTAGTTCAGTTCTAGTTCAGTTCTAGTTCAGTTCTAGTTCAGTTCTAGTTCAGTTCTAGTTCAGTTCTAGTTCAGTTCTAGTTCAGTTCTAGTTCAGTTCTAGTCAGTTCTAGTTCAGTTCTAGTTCAGTTCTAGTTCAGTTCTAGTTCAGTTCTAGTTCAGTTCTAGTTCAGTTCTAGTTCAGTTCTAGTTCAGTTCTAGTTCAGTTCTAGTTCAGTTCTAGTTCAGTTCTAGTTCAGTTCTAGTTCAGTTCTAGTTCAGTTCTAGTTCAGTTCTAGTTCAGTTCTAGTTCAGTTCTAGTTCAGTTCTAGTTCAGTTCTAGTTCAGTTCTAGTTCAGTTCTAGTTCAGTTCTAGTTCAGTTCTAGTTCAGTTCTAGTTCAGTTCTAGTTCAGTTCTAGTCAGTTCTAGTTCAGTTCTAGTTCAGTTCTTAGTTCATGTTCTAGTTCAGTCTAGTTCAGTTCTAGTTTCAGTTCTAGTTTTGCCAGTTCTAGTTTCTAGTTTCATTTCTAGTTCAGTTCTAGTTCAGTTGCTTTAGTCAAGTTCTAGTTCAGTTCTAGTTCAGTTCTAGGTCAATTCTAGTTCCAGTTCTAGTTCAGTTCTAGTCAGTTCTAGTTCAGTTCTAGTTCAAGTTCTAAGTTTCAGTTCTAGTTCAATCAGTTCTAGTTCAGTTCTAGTTCAGTTCTAGTTCAGTTCTAGTTCATTCTAGTTTCAGTTCTAGTTCCAGTTCTAGTTCAGTTCTAGTTCAGTTCTAGTTCAGTTCTAGTTCAGTTCTAGTTCAGTTCTAGTTCAGTTTCTAGTTCAGTTCCTAGTTCAGTTCCTAGTTCAGTTCTAGTTCCAGTTCTAGTTCAGTTCTAGTTCAGTTATAGTTTCAGTTCTAGTTCAGTTCTAGGTTCAGTTCTAGTTCCGTTCTAGTTCAGTTCTAGTTCAGTTCTTAGTTTCAGTTCTAGTTTCAGTTCTAGTTCAGTTCTAGTTCAGTTCTAGTTCAATTCTAGTTCAGTTCTAGTTCAGTTCTAGTTCAGTTCTAGTTCAGTTCTAGTTCAGTTCTAGTTCAGTTCTAGTTCAATTCTAGTTCAGTTCTAGTTCAGTTCTAGTTCAGTTCTAGTTCAGTTCTAGTTCAGTTCTAGTTCAGTTCTAGTTCAGTTCTAGTTCTATTTCAGTTCTAGTTCAGTTCAGTTCTATTTCAGTTCAGTTCTATTTCAGTTCTAGTTCAGTTCTAGTTCAGTTCTAGTTCAGTTCTAGTTCAGTTCTAGTTCAGTTCTAGTTCAGTTCTAGTTCAGTTCTAGTTCAGTTCTAGTTCAGTTCTAGTTCAGTTCTAGTTCAGTTCTAGTTCAGTTCTAGTTCAGTTCTAGTTCTATTTCAGTTCTAGTTCAGTTCTAGTTCAGTTCTAGTTCAGTTCTAGTTCAGTTCTAGTTCAGTTCTAGTTCAGTTCTAGTTCAGTTCTAGTTCAGTCTAGTTCAGTTCTAGTTCAGTTCTAGTTCAGTTCTAGTTCAGTTCTAGTTCAGTTCTAGTTCAGTTCTAGTTCAGTTCTAGTTCAGTTCTAGTTCAGTTCTAGTTCAGTTCTAGTTCAGTTCTAGTTCAGTTCTAGTTCAGTTCTAGTTCAGTTCTAGTTCAGTTCTAGTTCAGTTCTAGTTCAGTTCTAGTTCAGTTCTAGTTCAGTTCTAGTTCAGTTCTAGTTCAGTTCTAGTTCAGTTCTAGTTCAGTTCTAGTTCAGTTCTAGTTCAGTTCTAGTTCAGTTCTAGTTCAGTTCTAGTTCAGTTCTAGTTCAGTTCTAGTTCAGTTCTTCTAGTTCAATTCTAGTTCAGTTCTAGTTCAGTTTTTGGTTTGAGGTTTGTTTCTTAAGTCTTTTGTTTTAAAATTGTTACTCCGTTGATTATTTAGTAGACAAATAAAGATTGAAAAAGCTTTACTGCTTTAAATTGTTGCTGCAGTGAAACTTACTACATAAATTCTGTCAAAACAAAAGACTTAAGATACGAACATGAGCAATTTCTACTATAAAATCTAATTTTTATTAAAAAATAAATTTTGAGTTAAAAATCTAGTTCAATTCCAGTTCAGTTGTAATTCAGTTCTATTACAATTCTAGTTAAGTTCTTGCTAATAAATTTATGAATAGAAGTTTAAGAATCTTTTAAGTATAAAGCTCTGGTGAATTTACCTGAGCATACCTTCTTAACTTTAAACTACCATAACGAATTGTATAAAGAATAGTTAGCATTAAGATCGCAAAGTAAAAAAAATCACTATCTAAACTAAGACATGCTAAACTATGAATATGAATCTAAAGATGAATATGAATATGGCAAAAAAAAGTCAAGGTCATTTTATAGTCACTCGATTACACTCTAAAGCCGAGAGCTTCATAGATAATAAACTACACTGACTACACTGAAGTCATGTGTATGTTGTCATTGTTATGCAAAAAATTATTGTAAATAAATATTAAATTAAAAAACAGAAAAATATCAGTAAATGGGTAATAAAATACCCCTGCAGCACTTCAGCATTAGAATCACATTGCTGCAGCAGCTGCCCCCACCTAAACACTCTTCTTCAAGAAAAAAAAACTAGCTTAACGTTTTTTTTTTTAATGATATTGTTAATTTATTAGTTGAAACAACAACACTCCTTAATGAAGATGATAGTAGTAATGATAATTATAAAGAGCTTCTTCATTATGAGTTTAAAATAAAGATCATTAACTTAATCAAGCGCAACTACAGCAGCTGTTTAGTTAAAGATTTAAACTTAAACTTAAAACTGATGATGCCTCTGCTAAATCAAGTTACTGAAATAAATTCTCTCTATATAGTTATTTATTTCGAATTTCGTGTACTTTTATATATACACAAATAAATAAAGAAGAATTGTAATTAAATTTAATTAATTTTTAAAAATTGTAAATTTAATGTAAATTTATGTAAATGTTAACACTTGTAAATCTTTTCTTAAACTAAAATAGCAAAACGTTTTCATTTTAAACTGGAATTGCGAATACAGCTTTAGTTTAGCACATAAATTTAAAATGTTAGAGATTTGCTGCTGCTGCTGCTTTTACAGCTTTCAGCTGATAAATAATTATTTATAATTACAATTTAACTAAACAGCCTATTAAATGGCTTTTAGCTTTTAGCAGCAGCACACAAAAAAAAAAAAAAAAAAAAAAAAAAAAAAAAAAACGATCGTTTTCTGTAGTTGTCTGTGTAATTATAACAAAATTATAGATAATGCGAAATAAAGTACGCTGTGAGTGATGAAAGAGAACTGCTGGCTTTTAAATAGTAATTTCTATTTAGTTTTTTAGTTTAAGTGCGAAATAATTAATGGTCTAATGAAAGGTGCTCTGCTCTATTTTAGTTGATTTTTTTTTGTGCAAAAGCAAAACAAAATAGTTTTTTAAACTTAAAAATGTTTGTTTGGTTACTAGTATTTTTTCATTGTTTCTTTAAAAGGAAGAAAGTTATAATTAAATAGCAATTTTAAACAAAAATTTAAGTCAAAAAAAGAAAAAGGATTAAGTTTTCTAATGAAACTTTACTTTGCAAAGAGCCAACGAACAAAGGAATGTTTTTGGGTCAGAAGTCTGAAACATAAATGAACTCAAAACTAGAATTATAATAAGTTTAACTGGACAATTTTGTCCAGATAAATCAAAACGATCACTTTGTGATTGTTTGTTCTGAACTAGAACTGAACTAGAACTGAACTAGAACTGAACTAGAACTGAACTAGAACTGAACTAGAACTGAACTAGAACTGAACTAGAACTGAACTAGAACTGAACTAGAACTGAACTAGAACTGAACTAGAACTGAACTAGAACTGAACTAGAACTGAACTAGAACTGAACTAGAACTGAACTAGAACTGAACTAGAACTGAACTAGAACTGAACTAGAACTGAACTAGAACTGAACTAGAACTGAACTAGAACTGAACTAGAACTGAACTAGAACTGAACTAGAACTGAACTAGACTGAACTAGAACTGAACTAGAACTGAACTAGAACTGAACTAGAACTGAACTAGAACTGAACTAGAACTGAACTAGAACTGAACTAGAACTGAACTAGAACTGAACTAGAACTGAACTAGAACTGAACTGGAACTGAACTAGAACTGAACCAGAACTGAACTAGAACTGAACTAGAACTGAACTAGAACTGAACTAGAACTGAACTAGAACTGAACTAGAACTGAACTAGAACTGAACTAGAACTGAACTAGAACTGAACTAGAACTGAACTAGAACTGAACTAGAACTGAACTAGAACTGAACTAGAACTGAACTAGAACTGAACTAGAACTGAACTAGAACTGAACTAGAACTGAACTAGAACTGAACTGAACTGAACTAGAACTGAACTAGAACTGAACTAGAACTGAACTAGAACTGAACTAGAACTGAACTAGAACTGAACTAGAACTGAACTAGAACTGAACTAGAAACTGAACTAGAACTGAACTAGAACTGAACTAGAACTGAACTGGAACTGAACTAGAACTGAACTAGAACTGAACTAGAACTGAACTAGAACTGAACTAGAACTGAACTAGAACTGAACTAGAACTGAACTAGAACTGAACTAGAACTGAACTAGAACTGAACTAGAACTGAACTGGAACTGAACTAGAACTGAACTAGAACTGAACTAGAACTGAACTTGAACTGAACTAGAACTGAACTAGAACTGAACTTGAACTGAACTAGAACTGAACTAGAACTGAACTAGAACTGAACTAGAACTGAACTAGAACTGAACTAGAACTGAACTAGAACTGAACTAGAACTGAACTAGAACTGAACTAGAACTGAACTAGAACTGAACTAGAACTGAACTAGAACTGAACTAGAACTGAACTAGAACTGAACTAGAACTGAACTAGAACTGAACTAGAACTGAACTAGAACTGAACTTGAACTGAACTAGAACTGAACTAGAACTGAACTAGAACTGAACTAGAACTGAACTAGAACTGAACTAGAACTGAACTAGAACTGAACTAGAACTGAACTAGAACTGAACTAGAACTGAACTGGAACTGAACTAGAACTGAACTAGAACTGAACTAGAACTGAACTAGAACTGAACTAGAACTGAACTAGAACTGAACTAGAACTGAACTAGAACTGAACTAGAACTGAACTACAACGGAATTATAACTGAACTAGAACTGAACTAGAACTGAACTAGAACTGAACTAGAACTGAACTAGAACTGAACTAGAACTGAATAGAAATGAACTAGAACTGAACTAGAACTGAACTAGAACTGAACTAGAACTGAACTAGAACTGAACTAGAACTGAACTAGAACTGAACTAGAACTGAACTAGAACTGAACTACTGAACTAGAACAACTGAACTAGAACTGAACTAGAACTGAACTAGAACTGAACTAGAACTGAACTAGAACTGAACTAGAACTGAACTAGAACTGAACTAGAACTGAACTAGAACTGAACTAGAACTGAACTAGAACTGAACTAGAACTGAACTAGAACTGAACTAGAAAACTGAACTAGAACTGAACTAGAACTGAACTAGAACTGAACTGAAAACTAGAACTGAACTAGAACTGAACTAGAACTGAACTAGAACTGAACTAGAACTGAACTAGAACTGAACTAGAACTGAACTAGAACTGAACTAGAACTGAACTAGAACTGAACTAGAACTGAACTAGAACTGAACTAGAACTGAACTAGAACTGAACTAGAACTGAACTAGAACTGAACTAGAACTGAACTAGAACTGAACTAGAACTGAACTAGAAC
>NW_023996843.1:0-31947 GCF_015586225.1 Lucilia sericata
ATGCTAGGGCATTAGTTACGCCTCATTTTAAAGCATTACGTTGCACTTTATTTTGGTGTATAATTTGTGGCATAATGAAATTGTACAAAAATTGGATAGATCGGTATTTTATTGGTACAGGTTCAAAAATGCGGTAATTTAAGGCTCCGATATGGTTGCAAATAACTTTATAGTTTTCATGTTATAACAGTCGTTTATATATCTTTTTATTGCATTATAGTTGCCATTTGCTTTGGTATATAACTATTCCATAATGTATTTTTGGAAAATGGCCAATTGGATAGATCGGTAGAATTATTTTCACAGCTTTAAAAACGCGGTAGTTTGAGGTTCCGATATGGCTGCAAATAACATTGACAGTTTTCACGCTATGACAGTCATTTATGCATCATTTTAAAGCATTATGATTGCACTTTAATATGGTATATCATTTGTAGCATAATGTGTATTTTTACAATTGGTCAATTTGATAGATCGGTAGAATTATTGTTCTATGTTTAATAAACGCAGTAATCTGAGGTTCCGATATGGTTGCAATTAACTTTGGCAGTTTTCGTGCTAGGACAGTCGTTTATGCACCATTTTAAAGCATTAAAATTGCCATTTGTTTTGGTATATAATTTATTGCATAATGTATTTTTAGAAAATGGCCAATTGGATAGATCGGTAGAATTATTTTCCCAGGTTTAAAAAGGCGGTAATTTGAGGTTCCGATATGGTTGTGAATAACTTTGACAGTTTTCATGCTATGACAGTCATTTATGCATCATTTTAAAGCATTATGATTGCACTTTAATTTGGTATATCATTTGTGGCACAATGTGTTCGTCTAAAAAATGGTCAATTTGAAGGATCGGTAGAATTATTGTTCTATGTTTAAAAACGCGGTAATTTGAGGTTCCGATATGGTTGCAAATAACTTTGACAGTTTTCATGCTAGGGCAATAGTTTATGCATCATTTTAAAGCATTACAGTTGCACTTTATTTTGGTGTATAATTTGTGGCATAATGAATTTTTACAAAAGTTGGATAGATCGGTATATTTATTGGTACAGGTTTAAAAATGCGGTAATTCAAGGCTCCGATATGGTTGCAAATAACTTTTATAGTTTTCATGTTATAACAGTCGTTTATATATCTTTTTATTGCATTATAGTTGCCATTTGTTTTGGTATATAATTTATTGCATAATATATTTTTAGAAAATGGCCAATTGGATAGATCGGTAGAATTATTTTCACAGCTTTAAAAAGGCGGTAATTTGAGGTTCCGATATGGTTGCAAATAACATTGACAGTTTTCATGCTATGACAGTCATTTATGCTTCATTTTAAAGCATTATGATTGCACTTTAATATGGTATATAATTTGTAGCATAATGTGTGTTTTTACTAATTGGTGAATTTGATAGATCGGTAGAATTATTGTTCTATGTTTAATAAACGCGGTAATCTGAGGTTCCGATATGGCTGCAATTAACTTTGGCAGTTTTCGTGCTAGGACAGTCGTTTATGCACCATTTTAAAGCATTAAAATTGCCATTTGCTTTGGTATATAATTTATTGCATAATGTATTTTTGGAAAACGGCCAATTGGATAAATCGGTAGAATTATTTTCCCAGGTTTAAAAACGCGGTAATTTGAGGTTCCGATATGGTTGTGAATAACTTTGACAGTTTTCATGCTATGACAGTCATTTATGCATCATTTTAAAGCATTACAGTTGCACTTTGTTTTTGTGTATAATTTGTGGCATAATGAATTTTTACAAAAATTGGATAGATCGGTATATTTATTGGTACAGGTTTAAAAATGCGGTAATTTAAGGCCCCGATATGGTTGCAAATAACTTTTATAGTTTTCATGTTATAACAGTCGTTTATACATCTTTTTATTGCATTTTAGTTGCCATTTGTTTTGGTATACAATCTATTGCATAATGTATTTTTAGAAGATGGCCAATTGGATAGATCGATAGAATTATTTTCCCAGGTTTAAAAAGGCGGTAATTTGAGGTTCCGATATGGTTGTGAATTACTTTGACAGTTTTCATGCTATGACAGTCATTTATGCATCAGTTTAGAGCATTATGATTGCACTTTAATTTGGTATATCATTTGTGGCATAATGTGTTCGTCTAAAAAATGGTCAATTTGATGGATCGGTAGAATTATTGTTCTATGTTTAAAAACGCGGTAATTTGAGGTTCCGATATGGTTGCAAATAACTTTGACAGTTTTCATGCTAGGGCATTAGTTTACGCATCATTTTAAAGCATTACAGTTGCACTTTATTTTGGTGTATAATTTGTGGCATAATGAATTTTTACAAAAATTGGATAGATCGGTATATTTATTGGTACAGGTTCAAAAATGCGGTAATTTAAGGCTCCGATATGGTTGCAAATACCTTTTATAGTTTTCATGTTATAACAGTCGTTTATATATCTTTTTATTGCATTATAGTTGCCATTTGCTTTGGTATATAACTTATTCCATAATGTATTTTTGGAAAATGGCCAATTGGATAGATCGGTAGAATTATTTTCACAGCTTTAAAAACGCGGTAGTTTGAGGTTCCGATATGGCTGCAAATAACATTGACAGTTTTCACGCTATGACAGTCATTTATGCATCATTTTAAAGCATTATGATTGCACTTTAATATCGTATATCATTTGTAGCATAATGTGTATTTTTAAAAATTGGTCAATTTGATAGATCGGTAGAATTATTGTTCTATGTTTAATAAACGCAGGTAATCTGAGGTTCCGATATGGTTGCAATTAACTTTGGCAGTTTTCGTGCTAGGACAGTCGTTTATGCACCATTTTAAAGCATTAAAATTGCCATTTGTTTTGGTATATAATTTATTGCATAATGTATTTTTAGAAAATGGCCAATTGGATAGATCGGTAGAATTATTTTCCCAGGTTTAAAAAGGCGGTAATTTGAGGTTCCGATATGGTTGTGAATAACTTTGACAGTTTTCATGCTATGACAGTCATTTATGCATCATTTTAAAGCATTATGATTGCACTTTAATTTGGTATATCATTTGTGGCACAATGTGTTGTTCGTCTAAAAAATGGTCAATTTGAAGGATCGGTAGAATTATTGTTCTATGTTTAAAAACGCGGTAATTTGAGGTTCCGATATGGTTGCAAATAACTTTGACAGTTTTCATGCTAGGGCAATAGTTTATGCATCATTTTAAAGCATTACAGTTGCACTTTATTTTGGTGTATAATTTGTGGCATAATGAAATTTTACAAAAATTGGATAGATCGGTATATTTATTGGTACAGGTTCAAAAATGCGGTAATTTAAGGCTCCGATATGGTTGCAAATAACTTTTATAGTTTTCATGTTATAACAGTCGTTTATATATCTTTTTATTGCATTATAGTTGCCATTTGCTTTGGTATATAACTTATTCCATAATGTATTTTTGGAAAATGGCCAATTGGATAGATCGGTAGAATTATTTTCACAGCTTTAAAAACGCGGTAGTTTGAGGTTCCGATATGGCTGCAAATAACATTGACAGTTTTCACGCTATGACAGTCATTTATGCATCATTTTAAAGCATTATGATTGCACTTTAATATGGTATATCATTTGTAGCATAATGTGTATTTTTACAAATTGGTCAATTTGATAGATCGGTAGAATTATTGTTCTATGTTTAATAAAAGCAGTAATCTGAGGTTCCGATATGGTTGCAATTAACTTTGGCAGTTTTCGTGCTAGGACAGTCGTTTATGCACCATTTTAAAGCATTAAAATTGCCATTTGTTTTGGTATATAATTTATTGCATAATGTATTTTTAGAAAATGGCCAATTGGATAGATCGGTAGAATTATTTTCCCAGGTTTAAAAAGGCGGTAATTTGAGGTTCCGATATGGTTGTGAATAACTTTGACAGTTTTCATGCTATGACAGTCATTTATGCATCATTTTAAAGCATTATGATTGCACTTTAATTTGGTATATCATTTGTGGCACAATGTGTTCGTCTAAAAAATGGTCAATTTGAAGGATCGGTAGAATTATTGTTCTATGTTTAAAAACGCGGTAATTTGAGGTTCCGATATGGTTGCAAATAACTTTGACAGTTTTCATGCTAGGGCAATAGTTTATGCATCATTTTAAAGCATTACAGTTGCACTTTATTTTGGTGTATAATTTGTGGCATAATGAATTTTTACAAAAGTTGGATAGATCGGTATATTTATTGGTACAGGTTTAAAAATGCGGTAATTCAAGGCTCCGATATGGTTGCAAATAACTTTTATAGTTTTCATGTTATAACAGTCGTTTATATATCTTTTTATTGCATTATAGTTGCCATTTGTTTTGGTATATAATTTATTGCATAATATATTTTTAGAAAATGGCCAATTGGATAGATCGGTAGAATTATTTTCACAGCTTTAAAAAGGCGGTAATTTGAGGTTCCGATATGGTTGCAAATAACATTGACAGTTTTCATGCTATGACAGTCATTTATGCTTCATTTTAAAGCATTATGATTGCACTTTAATATGGTATATAATTTGTAGCATAATGTGTAGTTTTTACTAATTGGTGAATTTGATAGATCGGTAGAATTATTGTTCTATGTTTAATAAACGCGGTAATCTGAGGTTCCGATATGGTTGCAATTAACTTTGGCAGTTTTCAGTGCTAGAACAGTCGTTTATGCACCATTTTTAATGCATTAAATTGCCATTTGTTTTGGTATATAATTTATTGCATAATGTATTTTTAGAAAATGGCCAATTGGATAGATCGGTAGAATTATTTTCCCAGGTTTAAAAAGGCGGTAATTTGAGGTTCCGATATGGTTGTGAATTACTTTGACAGTTTTCATGCTATGACAGTCATTTATGCATCAGTTTAGAGCATTATGATTGCACTTTAATTTGGTATATCATTTGTGGCACTAATGTGTTCGTCTAAAAAATGGTCAATTTGATGGATCGGTAGAATTATTGTTCTATGTTTAAAAACGCGGTAATTTGAGGTTCCGATATGGTTGCAAATAACTTTGACAGTTTTCATGCTAGGGCAATTAGTTTATGCATCATTTTAAAGCATTACAGTTGCACTTTATTTTGGTGTATAATTTGTGGCATAATGAATTTTTACAAAAATTGGATAGATCGGTATATTTATTGGTACAGGTTCAAAAATGCGGTAATTTAAGGCTCCGATATGGTTGCAAATACCTTTTATAGTTTTCATGTTATAACAGTCGTTTATATATCTTTTTATTGCATTATAGTTGCCATTTGCTTTGGTATATAACTTATTCCATAATGTATTTTTGGAAAATGGCCAATTGGATAGATCGGTAGAATTATTTTCACAGCTTTAAAAACGCGGTAGTTTGAGGTTCCGATATGGCTGCAAATAACATTGACAGTTTTCACGCTATGACAGTCATTTATGCATCATTTTAAAGCATTATGATTGCACTTTAATATCGTATATCATTTGTAGCATAATGTGTATTTTTAAAAATTGGTCAATTTGATAGATCGGTAGAATTATTGTTCTATGTTTAATAAACGCAGGTAATCTGAGGTTCCGATATGGTTGCAATTAACTTTGGCAGTTTTCGTGCTAGGACAGTCGTTTATGCACCATTTTAAAGCATTAAAATTGCCATTTGTTTTGGTATATAATTTATTGCATAATGTATTTTTAGAAAATGGCCAATTGGATAGATCGGTAGAATTATTTTCCCAGGTTTAAAAAGGCGGTAATTTGAGGTTCCGATATGGTTGTGAATAACTTTGACAGTTTTCATGCTATGACAGTCATTTATGCATCATTTTAAAGCATTATGATTGCACTTTAATTTGGTATATCATTTGTGGCACAATGTGTTCGTCTAAAAAATGGTCAATTTGAAGGATCGGTAGAATTATTGTTCTATGTTTAAAAACGCGGTAATTTGAGGTTCCGATATGGTTGCAAATAACTTTGACAGTTTTCATGCTAGGGCAATAGTTTATGCATCATTTTAAAGCATTACAGTTGCACTTTATTTTGGTGTATAATTTGTGGCATAATGAAATTTTACAAAAATTGGATAGATCGGTATATTTATTGGTACAGGTTCAAAAATGCGGTAATTTAAGGCTCCGATATGGTTGCAAATAACTTTTATAGTTTTCATGTTATAACAGTCGTTTATATATCTTTTTATTGCATTATAGTTGCCATTTGCTTTGGTATATAACTTATTCCATAATGTATTTTTGGAAAATGGCCAATTGGATAGATCGGTAGAATTATTTTCACAGCTTTAAAAACGCGGTAGTTTGAGGTTCCGATATGGCTGCAAATAACATTGACAGTTTTCACGCTATGACAGTCATTTATGCATCATTTTAAAGCATTATGATTGCACTTTAATATGGTATATCATTTGTAGCATAATGTGTATTTTTACAAATTGGTCAATTTGATAGATCGGTAGAATTATTGTTCTATGTTTAATAAAAGCAGTAATCTGAGGTTCCGATATGGTTGCAATTAACTTTGGCAGTTTTCGTGCTAGGACAGTCGTTTATGCACCATTTTAAAGCATTAAAATTGCCATTTGTTTTGGTATATAATTTATTGCATAATGTATTTTTAGAAAATGGCCAATTGGATAGATCGGTAGAATTATTTTCCCAGGTTTAAAAAGGCGGTAATTTGAGGTTCCGATATGGTTGTGAATAACTTTGACAGTTTTCATGCTATGACAGTCATTTATGCATCATTTTAAAGCATTATGATTGCACTTTAATTTGGTATATCATTTGTGGCACAATGTGTTCGTCTAAAAAATGGTCAATTTGAAGGATCGGTAGAATTATTGTTCTATGTTTAAAAACGCGGTAATTTGAGGTTCCGATATGGTTGCAAATAACTTTGACAGTTTTCATGCTAGGGCAATAGTTTATGCATCATTTTAAAGCATTACAGTTGCACTTTATTTTGGTGTATAATTTGTGGCATAATGAATTTTTACAAAAGTTGGATAGATCGGTATATTTATTGGTACAGGTTTAAAAATGCGGTAATTCAAGGCTCCGATATGGTTGCAAATAACTTTTATAGTTTTCATGTTATAACAGTCGTTTATATATCTTTTTATTGCATTATAGTTGCCATTTGTTTTGGTATATAATTTATTGCATAATATATTTTTAGAAAATGGCCAATTGGATAGATCGGTAGAATTATTTTCACAGCTTTAAAAAGGCGGTAATTTGAGGTTCCGATATGGTTGCAAATAACATTGACAGTTTTCATGCTATGACAGTCATTTATGCTTCATTTTAAAGCATTATGATTGCACTTTAATATGGTATATAATTTGTAGCATAATGTGTGTTTTTACTAATTGGTGAATTTGATAGATCGGTAGAATTATTGTTCTATGTTTAATAAACGCGGTAATCTGAGGTTCCGATATGGCTGCAATTAACTTTGGCAGTTTTCGTGCTAGGACAGTCGTTTATGCACCATTTTAAAGCATTAAAATTGCCATTTGCTTTGGTATATAATTTATTGCATAATGTATTTTTGGAAAACGGCCAATTGGATAAATCGGTAGAATTATTTTCCCAGGTTTAAAAACGCGGTAATTTGAGGTTCCGATATGGTTGTGAATAACTTTGACAGTTTTCATGCTATGACAGTCATTTATGCATCATTTTAAAGCATTACAGTTGCACTTTGTTTTTGTGTATAATTTGTGGCATAATGAATTTTTACAAAAATTGGATAGATCGGTATATTTATTGGTACAGGTTTAAAAATGCGGTAATTTAAGGCCCCGATATGGTTGCAAATAACTTTTATAGTTTTCATGTTATAACAGTCGTTTATACATCTTTTTATTGCATTTTAGTTGCCATTTGTTTTGGTATACAATCTATTGCATAATGTATTTTTAGAAGATGGCCAATTGGATAGATCGATAGAATTATTTTCCCAGGTTTAAAAAGGCGGTAATTTGAGGTTCCGATATGGTTGTGAATTACTTTGACAGTTTTCATGCTATGACAGTCATTTATGCATCAGTTTAGAGCATTATGATTGCACTTTAATTTGGTATATCATTTGTGGCATAATGTGTTCGTCTAAAAAATGGTCAATTTGATGGATCGGTAGAATTATTGTTCTATGTTTAAAAACGCGGTAATTTGAGGTTCCGATATGGTTGCAAATAACTTTGACAGTTTTCATGCTAGGGCATTAGTTTACGCATCATTTTAAAGCATTACAGTTGCACTTTATTTTGGTGTATAATTTGTGGCATAATGAATTTTTACAAAAATTGGATAGATCGGTATATTTATTGGTACAGGTTCAAAAATGCGGTAATTTAAGGCTCCGATATGGTTGCAAATACCTTTTATAGTTTTCATGTTATAACAGTCGTTTATATATCTTTTTATTGCATTATAGTTGCCATTTGCTTTGGTATATAACTTATTCCATAATGTATTTTTGGAAAATGGCCAATTGGATAGATCGGTAGAATTATTTTCACAGCTTTAAAAACGCGGTAGTTTGAGGTTCCGATATGGCTGCAAATAACATTGACAGTTTTCACGCTATGACAGTCATTTATGCATCATTTTAAAGCATTATGATTGCACTTTAATATCGTATATCATTTGTAGCATAATGTGTATTTTTAAAAATTGGTCAATTTGATAGATCGGTAGAATTATTGTTCTATGTTTAATAAACGCAGTAATCTGAGGTTCCGATATGGTTGCAATTAACTTTGGCAGTTTTCGTGCTAGGACAGTCGTTTATGCACCATTTTAAAGCATTAAAATTGCCATTTGTTTTGGTATATAATTTATTGCATAATGTATTTTTAGAAAATGGCCAATTGGATAGATCGGTAGAATTATTTTCCCAGGTTTAAAAAGGCGGTAATTTGAGGTTCCGATATGGTTGTGAATAACTTTGACAGTTTTCATGCTATGACAGTCATTTATGCATCATTTTAAAGCATTATGATTGCACTTTAATTTGGTATATCATTTGTGGCACAATGTGTTCGTCTAAAAAATGGTCAATTTGAAGGATCGGTAGAATTATTGTTCTATGTTTAAAAACGCGGTAATTTGAGGTTCCGATATGGTTGCAAATAACTTTGACAGTTTTCATGCTAGGGCAATAGTTTATGCATCATTTTAAAGCATTACAGTTGCACTTTATTTTGGTGTATAATTTGTGGCATAATGAAATTTTACAAAAATTGGATAGATCGGTATATTTATTGGTACAGGTTCAAAAATGCGGTAATTTAAGGCTCCGATATGGTTGCAAATAACTTTTATAGTTTTCATGTTATAACAGTCGTTTATATATCTTTTTATTGCATTATAGTTGCCATTTGCTTTGGTATATAACTTATTCCATAATGTATTTTTGGAAAATGGCCAATTGGATAGATCGGTAGAATTATTTTCACAGCTTTAAAAACGCGGTAGTTTGAGGTTCCGATATGGCTGCAAATAACATTGACAGTTTTCACGCTATGACAGTCATTTATGCATCATTTTAAAGCATTATGATTGCACTTTAATATGGTATATCATTTGTAGCATAATGTGTATTTTTACAAATTGGTCAATTTGATAGATCGGTAGAATTATTGTTCTATGTTTAATAAAAGCAGTAATCTGAGGTTCCGATATGGTTGCAATTAACTTTGGCAGTTTTCGTGCTAGGACAGTCGTTTATGCACCATTTTAAAGCATTAAAATTGCCATTTGTTTTGGTATATAATTTATTGCATAATGTATTTTTAGAAAATGGCCAATTGGATAGATCGGTAGAATTATTTTCCCAGGTTTAAAAAGGCGGTAATTTGAGGTTCCGATATGGTTGTGAATAACTTTGACAGTTTTCATGCTATGACAGTCATTTATGCATCATTTTAAAGCATTATGATTGCACTTTAATTTGGTATATCATTTGTGGCACAATGTGTTCGTCTAAAAAATGGTCAATTTGAAGGATCGGTAGAATTATTGTTCTATGTTTAAAAACGCGGTAATTTGAGGTTCCGATATGGTTGCAAATAACTTTGACAGTTTTCATGCTAGGGCAATAGTTTATGCATCATTTTAAAGCATTACAGTTGCACTTTATTTTGGTGTATAATTTGTGGCATAATGAATTTTTACAAAAGTTGGATAGATCGGTATATTTATTGGTACAGGTTTAAAAATGCGGTAATTCAAGGCTCCGATATGGTTGCAAATAACTTTTATAGTTTTCATGTTATAACAGTCGTTTATATATCTTTTTATTGCATTATAGTTGCCATTTGTTTTGGTATATAATTTATTGCATAATATATTTTTAGAAAATGGCCAATTGGATAGATCGGTAGAATTATTTTCACAGCTTTAAAAAGGCGGTAATTTGAGGTTCCGATATGGTTGCAAATAACATTGACAGTTTTCATGCTATGACAGTCATTTATGCTTCATTTTAAAGCATTATGATTGCACTTTAATATGGTATATAATTTGTAGCATAATGTGTGTTTTTACTAATTGGTGAATTTGATAGATCGGTAGAATTATTGTTCTATGTTTAATAAACGCGGTAATCTGAGGTTCCGATATGGCTGCAATTAACTTTGGCAGTTTTCGTGCTAGGACAGTCGTTTATGCACCATTTTAAAGCATTAAAATTGCCATTTGCTTTGGTATATAATTTATTGCATAATGTATTTTTGGAAAACGGCCAATTGGATAAATCGGTAGAATTATTTTCCCAGGTTTAAAAACGCGGTAATTTGAGGTTCCGATATGGTTGTGAATAACTTTGACAGTTTTCATGCTATGACAGTCATTTATGCATCATTTTAAAGCATTACAGTTGCACTTTGTTTTTGTGTATAATTTGTGGCATAATGAATTTTTACAAAAATTGGATAGATCGGTATATTTATTGGTACAGGTTTAAAAATGCGGTAATTTAAGGCCCCGATATGGTTGCAAATAACTTTTATAGTTTTCATGTTATAACAGTCGTTTATACATCTTTTTATTGCATTTTAGTTGCCATTTGTTTTGGTATACAATCTATTGCATAATGTATTTTTAGAAGATGGCCAATTGGATAGATCGATAGAATTATTTTCCCAGGTTTAAAAAGGCGGTAATTTGAGGTTCCGATATGGTTGTGAATTACTTTGACAGTTTTCATGCTATGACAGTCATTTATGCATCAGTTTAGAGCATTATGATTGCACTTTAATTTGGTATATCATTTGTGGCATAATGTGTTCGTCTAAAAAATGGTCAATTTGATGGATCGGTAGAATTATTGTTCTATGTTTAAAAACGCGGTAATTTGAGGTTCCGATATGGTTGCAAATAACTTTGACAGTTTTCATGCTAGGGCATTAGTTTACGCATCATTTTAAAGCATTACAGTTGCACTTTATTTTGGTGTATAATTTGTGGCATAATGAATTTTTACAAAAATTGGATAGATCGGTATATTTATTGGTACAGGTTCAAAAATGCGGTAATTTAAGGCTCCGATATGGTTGCAAATACCTTTTATAGTTTTCATGTTATAACAGTCGTTTATATATCTTTTTATTGCATTATAGTTGCCATTTGCTTTGGTATATAACTTATTCCATAATGTATTTTTGGAAAATGGCCAATTGGATAGATCGGTAGAATTATTTTCACAGCTTTAAAAACGCGGTAGTTTGAGGTTCCGATATGGCTGCAAATAACATTGACAGTTTTCACGCTATGACAGTCATTTATGCATCATTTTAAAGCATTATGATTGCACTTTAATATCGTATATCATTTGTAGCATAATGTGTATTTTTAAAAATTGGTCAATTTGATAGATCGGTAGAATTATTGTTCTATGTTTAATAAACGCAGTAATCTGAGGTTCCGATATGGTTGCAATTAACTTTGGCAGTTTTCGTGCTAGGACAGTCGTTTATGCACCATTTTAAAGCATTAAAATTGCCATTTGTTTTGGTATATAATTTATTGCATAATGTATTTTTAGAAAATGGCCAATTGGATAGATCGGTAGAATTATTTTCCCAGGTTTAAAAAGGCGGTAATTTGAGGTTCCGATATGGTTGTGAATAACTTTGACAGTTTTCATGCTATGACAGTCATTTATGCATCATTTTAAAGCATTATGATTGCACTTTAATTTGGTATATCATTTGTGGCACAATGTGTTCGTCTAAAAAATGGTCAATTTGAAGGATCGGTAGAATTATTGTTCTATGTTTAAAAACGCGGTAATTTGAGGTTCCGATATGGTTGCAAATAACTTTGACAGTTTTCATGCTAGGGCAATAGTTTATGCATCATTTTAAAGCATTACAGTTGCACTTTATTTTGGTGTATAATTTGTGGCATAATGAAATTTTACAAAAATTGGATAGATCGGTATATTTATTGGTACAGGTTCAAAAATGCGGTAATTTAAGGCTCCGATATGGTTGCAAATAACTTTTATAGTTTTCATGTTATAACAGTCGTTTATATATCTTTTTATTGCATTATAGTTGCCATTTGCTTTGGTATATAACTTATTCCATAATGTATTTTTGGAAAATGGCCAATTGGATAGATCGGTAGAATTATTTTCACAGCTTTAAAAACGCGGTAGTTTGAGGTTCCGATATGGCTGCAAATAACATTGACAGTTTTCACGCTATGACAGTCATTTATGCATCATTTTAAAGCATTATGATTGCACTTTAATATGGTATATCATTTGTAGCATAATGTGTATTTTTACAAATTGGTCAATTTGATAGATCGGTAGAATTATTGTTCTATGTTTAATAAAAGCAGTAATCTGAGGTTCCGATATGGTTGCAATTAACTTTGGCAGTTTTCGTGCTAGGACAGTCGTTTATGCACCATTTTAAAGCATTAAAATTGCCATTTGTTTTGGTATATAATTTATTGCATAATGTATTTTTAGAAAATGGCCAATTGGATAGATCGGTAGAATTATTTTCCCAGGTTTAAAAAGGCGGTAATTTGAGGTTCCGATATGGTTGTGAATAACTTTGACAGTTTTCATGCTATGACAGTCATTTATGCATCATTTTAAAGCATTATGATTGCACTTTAATTTGGTATATCATTTGTGGCACAATGTGTTCGTCTAAAAAATGGTCAATTTGAAGGATCGGTAGAATTATTGTTCTATGTTTAAAAACGCGGTAATTTGAGGTTCCGATATGGTTGCAAATAACTTTGACAGTTTTCATGCTAGGGCAATAGTTTATGCATCATTTTAAAGCATTACAGTTGCACTTTATTTTGGTGTATAATTTGTGGCATAATGAAATTTTACAAAAATTGGATAGATCGGTATATTTATTGGTACAGGTTCAAAAATGCGGTAATTTAAGGCTCCGATATGGTTGCAAATAACTTTTATAGTTTTCATGTTATAACAGTCGTTTATATATCTTTTTATTGCATTATAGTTGCCATTTGCTTTGGTATATAACTTATTCCATAATGTATTTTTGGAAAATGGCCAATTGGATAGATCGGTAGAATTATTTTCACAGCTTTAAAAACGCGGTAGTTTGAGGTTCCGATATGGCTGCAAATAACATTGACAGTTTTCACGCTATGACAGTCATTTATGCATCATTTTAAAGCATTATGATTGCACTTTAATATGGTATATCATTTGTAGCATAATGTGTATTTTTACAAATTGGTCAATTTGATAGATCGGTAGAATTATTGTTCTATGTTTAATAAAAGCAGTAATCTGAGGTTCCGATATGGTTGCAATTAACTTTGGCAGTTTTCGTGCTAGGACAGTCGTTTATGCACCATTTTAAAGCATTAAAATTGCCATTTGTTTTGGTATATAATTTATTGCATAATGTATTTTTAGAAAATGGCCAATTGGATAGATCGGTAGAATTATTTTCCCAGGTTTAAAAAGGCGGTAATTTGAGGTTCCGATATGGTTGTGAATAACTTTGACAGTTTTCATGCTATGACAGTCATTTATGCATCATTTTAAAGCATTATGATTGCACTTTAATTTGGTATATCATTTGTGGCACAATGTGTTCGTCTAAAAAATGGTCAATTTGAAGGATCGGTAGAATTATTGTTCTATGTTTAAAAACGCGGTAATTTGAGGTTCCGATATGGTTGCAAATAACTTTGACAGTTTTCATGCTAGGGCAATAGTTTATGCATCATTTTAAAGCATTACAGTTGCACTTTATTTTGGTGTATAATTTGTGGCATAATGAATTTTTACAAAAGTTGGATAGATCGGTATATTTATTGGTACAGGTTTAAAAATGCGGTAATTCAAGGCTCCGATATGGTTGCAAATAACTTTTATAGTTTTCATGTTATAACAGTCGTTTATATATCTTTTTATTGCATTATAGTTGCCATTTGTTTTGGTATATAATTTATTGCATAATATATTTTTAGAAAATGGCCAATTGGATAGATCGGTAGAATTATTTTCACAGCTTTAAAAAGGCGGTAATTTGAGGTTCCGATATGGTTGCAAATAACATTGACAGTTTTCATGCTATGACAGTCATTTATGCTTCATTTTAAAGCATTATGATTGCACTTTAATATGGTATATAATTTGTAGCATAATGTGTGTTTTTACTAATTGGTGAATTTGATAGATCGGTAGAATTATTGTTCTATGTTTAATAAACGCGGTAATCTGAGGTTCCGATATGGCTGCAATTAACTTTGGCAGTTTTCGTGCTAGGACAGTCGTTTATGCACCATTTTAAAGCATTAAAATTGCCATTTGCTTTGGTATATAATTTATTGCATAATGTATTTTTGGAAAACGGCCAATTGGATAAATCGGTAGAATTATTTTCCCAGGTTTAAAAACGCGGTAATTTGAGGTTCCGATATGGTTGTGAATAACTTTGACAGTTTTCATGCTATGACAGTCATTTATGCATCATTTTAAAGCATTACAGTTGCACTTTGTTTTTGTGTATAATTTGTGGCATAATGAATTTTTACAAAAATTGGATAGATCGGTATATTTATTGGTACAGGTTTAAAAATGCGGTAATTTAAGGCCCCGATATGGTTGCAAATAACTTTTATAGTTTTCATGTTATAACAGTCGTTTATACATCTTTTTATTGCATTTTAGTTGCCATTTGTTTTGGTATACAATCTATTGCATAATGTATTTTTAGAAGATGGCCAATTGGATAGATCGATAGAATTATTTTCCCAGGTTTAAAAAGGCGGTAATTTGAGGTTCCGATATGGTTGTGAATTACTTTGACAGTTTTCATGCTATGACAGTCATTTATGCATCAGTTTAGAGCATTATGATTGCACTTTAATTTGGTATATCATTTGTGGCATAATGTGTTCGTCTAAAAAATGGTCAATTTGATGGATCGGTAGAATTATTGTTCTATGTTTAAAAACGCGGTAATTTGAGGTTCCGATATGGTTGCAAATAACTTTGACAGTTTTCATGCTAGGGCATTAGTTTACGCATCATTTTAAAGCATTACAGTTGCACTTTATTTTGGTGTATAATTTGTGGCATAATGAATTTTTACAAAAATTGGATAGATCGGTATATTTATTGGTACAGGTTCAAAAATGCGGTAATTTAAGGCTCCGATATGGTTGCAAATACCTTTTATAGTTTTCATGTTATAACAGTCGTTTATATATCTTTTTATTGCATTATAGTTGCCATTTGCTTTGGTATATAACTTATTCCATAATGTATTTTTGGAAAATGGCCAATTGGATAGATCGGTAGAATTATTTTCACAGCTTTAAAAACGCGGTAGTTTGAGGTTCCGATATGGCTGCAAATAACATTGACAGTTTTCACGCTATGACAGTCATTTATGCATCATTTTAAAGCATTATGATTGCACTTTAATATCGTATATCATTTGTAGCATAATGTGTATTTTTAAAAATTGGTCAATTTGATAGATCGGTAGAATTATTGTTCTATGTTTAATAAACGCAGTAATCTGAGGTTCCGATATGGTTGCAATTAACTTTGGCAGTTTTCGTGCTAGGACAGTCGTTTATGCACCATTTTAAAGCATTAAAATTGCCATTTGTTTGGTATATAATTTATTGCATAATGTATTTTTAGAAAATGGCCAATTGGATAGATCGGTAGAATTATTTTCCCAGGTTTAAAAAGGCGGTAATTTGAGGTTCCGATATGGTTGTGAATAACTTTGACAGTTTTCATGCTATGACAGTCATTTATGCATCATTTTAAAGCATTATGATTGCACTTTAATTTGGTATATCATTTGTGGCACAATGTGTTCGTCTAAAAAATGGTCAATTTGAAGGATCGGTAGAATTATTGTTCTATGTTTAAAAACGCGGTAATTTGAGGTTCCGATATGGTTTGCAAATAACTTTGACAGTTTTCATGCTAGGGCAATAGTTTATGCATCATTTTAAAGCATTACAGTTGCACTTTATTTTGGTGTATAATTTGTGGCATAATGAATTTTACAAAATTGGATAGATCGGTATATTTATTGGTACAGGTTCAAAAAATGCGGTAATTTCAGGCTCCGATATGGTTGCAAATAACTTTTATAGTTTTCATGTTATAACAGTCGTTATATATCTTTTTATTGCATTATAGTTGACCATTTTTGGTATATAACTTATTCCATAATGTATTTTTGGAAAATGGCCAATTGGATAGATCGGTAGAATTATTTTCACAGCTTTAAAAACGCGGTAGTTTGAGGTTCCGATATGGCTGCAAATAACATTGACAGTTTTCACGCTATGACAGTCTTTATGCATCATTTAAAGCATTATGATTGCACTTTAATAATGTATTCATTGTAGTTTAATACTCGAACTAAATTAATTTTTTATAGCTAAGATATCACTCAATAATATTCAATGGATTACACTTCAACTGTTTTCCAATAAAAACAATTTGTTTTGCACACTGTCTCGTCTAGTATCTGGGAAAAGATTGCACAATTATGAAATTTCAATATTTGACGTCACCAATGTGTCAGCAATAGTAGCGTTGTCTGCAATACTTGTTTTTTAGAACTACAACAATAAAATTATTTCTGAAGAAACCTTGACAATGACTCGTTGTTTTTATTATTAAATCATTTGCTGGACTTTGAACTTTTTTCTATTTATTAATTTCACTTAAATTTAAAACATGTTACTTTGGTTAACGAAGTGTAAATGAAAATACGCGTTATATCTAAGAAATAGCACTGTCAATTCGTCAGAACGTTCATTGAAATTATTAGAAACTGATGTGAAAATAAAAATTAAAAGAAACCAAAATCTGTTGTCATAAAAAATGTTATGTAAAATTAACATCACGGGAGAGTAATATTTCGAAGCAAGTGAAAGAGAGAAGAAAAAGAAATTATAAAACAGAGTTGCCAAGTTTTAAAATATAGCGATTTTTTTTCAAAAAGAAATCGGTCATGCGAAAATGGCAAATATACTATTAGAAAAACGTTAAAAATTTCAGATATTTACCAAAAACTAGTTATGTCTATATTAGACAAATATTTATCACAGCACGTAACAAAACGTCGGCAGAACAATTGTCATTTTTTGTTTATGTATGCATAGGGGAAACAAAATGCTGATTTTATCACGACAACTCACAGATAATTTTACTAAAATTACACTATATTTTATAAAATAATTAAAATTGAAAACAAATTATGTAAATAAACACTAATTTCACAGAAAGTGATGTTAAAAACTATTTTAATTGCACAAAAACAAAATTCTATTCAAATTTTACAATAAAATGGCGTTTGTAATCAAGAGAATGTTGTCTCAACAATTGTTCTGACAACTTTGTCATGAAAAAATTAGACATGTGCTATGCACATTTTTATTTTTTTAGTTTATTAAATGCTACATTTTCAACATAATTCCTTGAAAATCAAAGATTAATCTTCAACCGTTTTAATTTATAAATAATATGAAAGCTTTATTTTCCATTGAATTAATACGCATGAAAATTATTTTTTATGGATATGAATTTAATTAAAATTAAAAATTGTTATTTAAATTTAAAATGCATAAACGTTCATTCAATCTATTTCATTTTGAATTGTTTAGGATTTTTAATTTAATTCAATAGAATGAATTTAAATAAAAATTTCTCTTTGGATCCAAAAAAAATCTGGGGTCTTAAGAAAATGTTCTTCAAAAGGCATTGCTTAATCGACTCTACTATCTATGAGGATCCACTTTATAGAGTCTGAAAATTAAGCGGTCAAAAATGCTATCAGGAACAATAATCGTAAATGATGCTCTATTACGAGCATTGATCTTAATTAAAGATTTAGACATCATTATACAATTCCATGCCCATATTACTCTTAATATGGTAATCAACATAATTTACGGTTGTATCAAGAGCAAAACGGGTTGCAAATATAGTCTTCTAGAAGGAATGGTTTTCAGAGGCTTATGTTTGTTGTAACATTAGACGAAGTTGACGGGAAAGGAGTTATTTCAGGAGTATGGGTATTTGTAATAGGGGTAACTATAACAGATTTAAGAGGAAAAACCAACAAATAAGCTGGAGCGATGTTTGAGTTTTGATCAAGGACAACATTCGCATAAGTTACGGTATTCAATGTAGGATATGGAGTAACAGTATTTTTTTAGGTGGAACCGGAGTTATTATTTAGAAGAAAAAAATTGTTGCTGCAATAATCAAATTCGTATTGCGGAAATCTTGTCTTAATAAATATTTTTTTTCTTTTTCCAAACACTAAATAGTATACAAAATATATTTTTGTGTATTTCCTATTAGACCACTAAAACTTCTGATTAGAAAAGACGTTTTTTTTAAATATGTATATAAACAGTTGCTATGATTCGCAAAAAGTTCAAATAATACGAATATTTACAACTGTTCTTAATAATTATGAGTTGGCAATACAGAACTGCTCAAAGTGTCTTGTATTTGATAAATACCGCTTAATGTGTGCTAAAAATCGCGAATTATTATTTATTTAAAATTATACGTTTACATTTTATCATTGTTTTATACAACGTTCACACTGTCATGTTTTTAAAGTGATTTAGAAAATAACCCAATAAATTTAAACACAACAGTTTATATATTAAATTATCGTAATATTTAGCTTTGAAATGTTTTCCCATGAAATGAGATGTTTTTAAACATGAAAAATGTATGAAGTGTTTTTGAAAAAAATTATGTTCAAAAAACAGGAAAGTGTGAACGTAGTATTATACCTCATTTACACATACACGAAATCTAGTAGATTTCATTTAAAATCCTTTTGCAAATCTAAACCGTTTACACTTACTCTTCTTGACATTTAGGAAGATTTCATTTTTTTTCTAATATTTCTGGAAAAAGTGTGTGATATAAAAAATAAGAAGGAAAAATGGGAAATTTATTCAAATTTTATTTATAATAAAAAATAGATATTTGAATATAACATTACCTTTTATTTTAGATTAACTTTTCATTCACGTTTTTCAATTTATAAAAATTTTGTCGACATTTAAATTTTTTTTGTTTATTTTGTTTGCTCTTTTTTCTTGTGTAGCGTCGTATTTTTTAGTATTATTTAGGGAAAAACAGAGTTGCATCACTAAAAACTATTAGATTTTGAGTAGATTTTAACGAAATCTAGTTACGAAATAGATTTTGTTTTGTATGGGAAATCTAGTTAAAATCAACTAGATTTGGCTTGAAATCTCATAAGTACTAGATTTCGTGTATGTGTAAATGGGGTATTATTTTTAATATCATTTAATTGAAACTTTTTCCTTATAGTATATAATATTGTGTAAAATAAAATCTTATACATATTTTTACATCACCAATTTTATAGCGAATTATAAATATCATTGAGATTTTTAGCAAAATTGTGAACGTATCTCAAGAAATATATTTTTTACGGAAAACAACAAAAAGTTTTCAATAAAAAACTGTTATAATTTCAATTTTCTACAGAGAAAATTTAATAGAAACTATTTTCTATATAACACACTGTTATTGATACCTATATAACAAGCGCTATTTTCTTATGAAAAATTTCCACTGTTTAAATTTACGCGACATTTACTTTTTATATCAAGCCGCCGACCAAAAGTTGCAGAAACGCCGCTTTTGGCTCAGCTTTTACAAAGTGTATTAATAAAGCGATGACAGAACTGGTTGTATGACAAACATCTACAAAAAACACAGGCAACTTGTTTTTGTTACTCACTATCGAACTGTCAAAATGAGCCTGTTGTTTTTGTTTTAAGCCAACAATCTGTCACAATTTTGCTGATGTTTTTGTTATTTTTACGCTAAAAAACTAAGCAGCTGGGCTATGACTCCACTCTGTTAATACACTTTGCATCAGTGTTTATTTGCCTTTATTGAGTATATGCTGCGCGGATGAGAGATTTACCGTTTTTTCTGTGTGTGTGACGTACGAAAAAAAGGAAAATTTTACAGAGAAAAAAAGTTAATTTTTTGCAATTAGAAAAATTTTATTATTCCAATTAGAGGAAAATTTATTGGAATTATAGAAAATTAACGAAATAAGTGTGTAATATGAAATAAATGTAAGCAAAAGCGAATGAAATAAACGAACGGAATTGCATTAAAAACGTTAATACAAAGCAATATACAAAAAATAAAATGTTAGAGATTTTTAAGTGAATTTTAAAAGAAAAAAAAAAGAAACAAGCAAGAACATCTGAAGAGAACAAAAACGAAAGAAAGCAACACTTCCCCATCATCCTCTTAGAAAAAAGGAAAGAGGATTCCGAAGGAATTTTGTTACAAGCAGAATAAGTGCAAAAGTGTAGCGATATGCCGTTATTTGGCAAAAAGGATTCGGCCAAGAAAAGTAAGGCCAAGGAAATTAAGGAATTAAACAAAACCATACCAATAGAGGATAAGTACAATTTACATGGCCTACTGGGTACAGGGGCATTTTCTGAGGTACGCTTGGCGGAGAGCAAAGACGAACCTGGCAAACACTATGCGGTAAAAATAATCGATAAAAAAGCGCTGAAGGGCAAAGAGGAATCGTTAGAAAATGAAATACGTGTGTTGAGAAGATTCAGTGCCAATCATCAGAATGATAATGCCGCTGCAACAGATTCCACTGGTAACAACAGATTAACACACCCAAATATAGTGCAACTATATGAAACGTATGAAGATAAATCAAAAATCTATCTGGTCATGGAACTAGTGACCGGAGGTGAACTATTCGATCGTATTGTGGAAAAGGGTTCCTATACCGAAAAGGATGCCTCAGACTTGATACGACAAATCCTCGAAGCCGTCGACTATATGCACGAGCAGGGAGTGGTGCACAGAGACTTGAAGCCGGAAAATTTACTTTTCTACAGTCCCGACGATGATAGCAAGATTATGATAAGTGATTTTGGTCTCTCGAAAATGGAGGATTCCGGTATAATGGCCACAGCCTGTGGCACACCCGGCTACGTGGCCCCCGAAGTGCTGGCCCAAAAGCCTTACGGCAAAGCAGTGGATATTTGGAGTATAGGTGTCATCTCGTACATTCTCCTCTGCGGCTATCCGCCATTTTACGATGAGAATGATGCCAATCTATTTGCCCAAATCTTAAAGGGCGAATTTGAATTCGATTCACCCTACTGGGATGAAATCAGTGATTCGGCTAAGGATTTCATACGACACTTAATGTGTGTTAATGTTGAGAAACGTTTCAACTGCAAACAAGCGCTAGCACACCCTTGGATCTCAGGCAATGCAGCCGGCAATAAAAATATTCACGCCACGGTTTCAGAACAACTCAAAAAGAATTTCGCCAAATCCCGTTGGAAGCAGGCCTACTTGGCCGCCACCGTTATACGACAAATGCAACGTTTGGCCATGGGCGAGGGTAGTAAAAGTAATTTGTTAAAGGACTCAAAAAACAACACTAGCAGTTCACAAACAACCACCGAAGGTGATTCAACAACTAGTGCGAGTGCTGCTGGTGGAGCAGGAGGTGGAGGAGAAAGTAGTGGTAGTGCTAAGCAAACGATTAATGAAAATACGACGTCGCCATCATCATCATCGAATGCTGCTGAGTTTCAAAGTCAAAGAATCTCATCGCCTAGTTCTGCGGCCGCTGCATCTTGCCTAAATGGTAGTGATCAGAGGAACAAATAAATAGTGGTAAATGGTTTTTAAAATGAACTAGATTAAACTAACCCAAAAAAATAATTTCGATATGAACCAAAAAAAAAGTGATGCAAAAGAAACAAAAAACAAATTAGGAAAATCAAATCGAATTATTTTTTTCTTTTTTCATAAATTGAATACTGCACATTAACAAAAAATTAAAAAAAAATAATAATAATTATAATTATATAGTCGCATTAAGGGCTTTCAAAACGTAAAAAATCAGAGTTAAAGATTGTTTTTAATTTTAATTAATTTTATTGCTTAAATTCTTTAAATAATTACTTAAGATTAATACTTTTTATTGTGTATTTTTTAAATTTAAAGTTGTTATTTTTGGAAAATTGTTTTGCCCCGAAGATGTTAAAACTTTTGTTGTTTTTACTATTAGAAAATTTCTAATTATTCTGAAATTATGTATTACTTTTCCTAAGGGTAAATCTGTGCTGTTTTAAATTACAGTGTTAAGTGCGAAACAAAATTCTTAAAATTTCTTTTTGTCCAGTTGAATACATGACCATCTAAGAGACTGACAGCCTTTCTGATATCTTTCTTATATTATCAAAATTGAAAATTGTTACTTTGAAGCAAAAATTACTTAAATGGTCAACTTCTAATACTAGAAGTTCTTTTTAAAAGGGTCTGATTGATGTTATTTAGTTTTTGTTTCGAAGACTTTGAAAAACAGTTTCAATTTTGAACAAAAATCTTATTTCCTTTTAAAAAAATTTGATTTTTTGTTATTTTTATTAAATATTTGAAATGATTCCGTAAACTCATTAGGTAAAGTACAAAGCACTATTTTATATAAATATTATTTACGTTTTTTTTGGGTAATTTTCATATAACATTTAAACAAGAGTGTTTTGATTTCATTCTGATTAAAACAAGTTTTCTAATATCAATTCAAAGTTTGAACTTTAAAAGCAATAAATGATGAATGTTAATATGCTAACAAATAGCTAGCTATCGCAGTTTTTATAATACTTTATAAACAATAAATATGACTTTGATGTCATATTTGTTTTGTTTCATTAAAGTTCAAAACAATGTTTTCGTCTATTTGTTGATAATTCCTATTAACTCGCAAATCGAAAATCTTCTACGACAAAATAACAACTTTACTAGCTCATTTTATATTATTTATCGATATTTTAAAAATTTTTTTTTTAAACGAATTTATTTTTTTATACATATTTTATATTTATAACAATTTTATTATCTAAAGCTTTGCTCATTCCCAACTTTCTACTTAGTTTGCCAGTCAACTTAAATGTCTTAATTATTAAGAAAAATCGTTTAAAAATCCATTAATATTTACAGCAAAAGTCATAAAATGAATATGAATTATACACAATTTTTTTTCTTATCACCAAGTTTAAGTGTGATCGTGCAAATTTTTCTAATATATAATAATAACTAAACAATATTTATATTGTAGGTATTTTTTTAATAATTTATTATTCAAACGAATTTATATTATTACTACTATTTTATGTATTAGCTTAATACCATTGATCTTTAACCCTGATTTTCTATGAAAAACATTTTTAACTATTTGCAAATTAAAACAAAAAAAAAAAAACAAGTATAACAAACAAAAAAAAAGTTATATAAAAACGTGTAACAGAAAAAAATAATTAAAGAGAGCAGACAGACGCATATTTAATCCATGACGAAAAGAATTATTAACAATTAAACAAAACAAAATATACAAAATAAAATACTGCACCTGCTTGTACTCTTACATATTTAATAATATAACAACAACAACCTATAATTATCTTTTTCTTACATATATTTATATATATTAAAAAAAAATTAAAAATAACAACAACATATGTTTGTAACAAAAAAAGTAACAATTATACATTAATTAATAACAAAATATATACATACAAAGATTTAAAATAAAAAGAAATTACAACAACTTAAGCTCTCTTAAATATATTAACAAAAAAATTTAAAAATTACAAGAAAATATTACTAAAAAAAACAAAATTATACTTACATATACATATATACACAGTTATATTATATACTACTTACATTTACATAATAAATACATAACTAAATACTTAATGAAAATCTTAAAAAAAGAAAACATTTTTTATAACTCTGCTTAAAGTAAAAAAAAAAACAATTAAAAGCCACTTTATATAAAAACAAAAATCTCATACTTATATTTAAATTTAAGCTATAAAATTATTATTTTTAATTCTTATATACTTTTTTTGTAAACCTAACTTAAATATTTAAAGAAAACAAAATAAAACATTCTCTTTCCAAACTTACTTAAAGTCTCTCTAAAACGCTCTCTAATTAAATACTTAATTATTGTACTTATATTTATTGATTTCTTTTAAAAACCACTACTTAGTAGTCTATTAAAAAGATTGAATTGCAAGAATGAAATTAAGAAACAGAAAAAAAAGAAAACCTTTATCTATACAAAATAAGTAAAAACTTTATTAAATTATTATTTATACTTAAAACTGTTTACACAGTCTAAAAAAACATGATTTTCCCCAAAGGAACTGTAGTTGTAAGTGATAAATCAAAAAAATATGAAATGATGATACGAGTATAACTTAAATTTCAAGTTTTAAAATTTGGTCCAACTAAATTTTAAATATTAAAAATTTTTTTAAATAAAAAACTTTTTGTTTAAAACAATTAAAAAAGTTAAACACGCTAAACAAATTTATACAGAATTAAAATAAACAAATGCATAAACAGTAAAACATTTAATGTTATTAAAAATAAAATAAATCAACTTAAAACATTACTTTTAAACAAATTTCACAAACTTAACAACATTTAAATTTAAGCTAAAAAATGTAAAAACAATGTCTATTATAGAATTGGTTTAATTCAGATGGAGATTGCAATTTTTAACCGCAGAAGGTTATGCACCATAAAAAGGTGCTAGTTCACTTGGAGGTTCATTTTGATTCTCTTCATAGAGTATGAATATCCAAGGATAGAGAAATAAACACTAGAAGAAAACAGAAAAAGAGAAAACAGCAGGAGAGAGGAATAAAAACAGATCAGTTACTGAATTGATTTCCTAAGAAAGTATAATTTCTCTGATAAAACCTAGTTATATTCAGTTAAACTTTATTATATTCAGTCAAACTTCAAGACAATTAGCAATATTTTTGAAAATTCGAACTTTAATTTTTTCGAACATGACTAAAAATGTGGCATATTTAATTATAGACACAAATTTCATTCAAAAATTTAAGTAAAAATTACATTTTGGCAATATTTTTGATTTTCGAAAAATTCGAAATTAAGTTCGAATTTTGAAAAATCACAGCAAAATGCAAAAAATTTAAGTCTAAGGTCAAATTTTTTTACGAAATTTAAGGATTTTCGAAAAATTAGAATTTTCTAACATCTTCGAATTACTGCAAACTCATTTAAATATTACGTTTAACCACCAATAGTTTTGAAATTCGAACAATTAAATTTTATGTTTTCTGCTGTTACTTTTCAAAGTAAAACTGGAAAGTGATGTGATGCAATGTTCGAAAAATTCGAACTTACGGAATGATACATAGTTTAATAAGGTTTAGAGTCAAGATCACCACGGCGGGTAATTCTATAACTCGATTCGAAAGCAAAATTGTTGGAATTTGTATGTTGAATACATAAAGTTTCGAAAGCAAAGGACCCACTTCTGTTTATCACATCAGAGATATTTTAAAAGTGCAGATCTGAGGATACACTGTCTTAAAAATTACTGATTTGTTCTAAACAAAGCTCTAGATTTTCACAAGTTATTGCATTCTTGAATATAACTTTTCGATCATCTTGCACACTTGCTAGAGCGTGGTCTCATATGGACCCATGTACCTATCTCATTGGTCTTTGTAGACTACAAACTAGGAAAGCTTGTATTTATCATTACTGGTCACTGTAAATTTGGTTAGACGTATTGGTATTCCATATAATGATTTCTGCAGAAGTTGTTAGAATGTGGATAAAGATAAGACGTTAGCCCATCTTCTCTAAAATTATCCAGCCCTAGTAACGGCTCGAAACCGAACTCTAGGTTTAGGTAAGACGGATAGCCACTCAATCATTAGTGGCTCACATGGGTCCACCCAATCGCGGTACCGTTGTGATACCTTAGTGGTCATAGGAGTCCATTAAGTATTACTCACTACTTCCAGATTTAAACCAGTCGGTTAGATTCATAAAATTTAGGATATTATTAAGGCATATCCCAGATAGCTCAACCAAACAAGATAGAGCAGCAAAGCCAAAACAATATTTTCTGCTTTCATTGAGTGATCGTCAACAGCAGAGTAGGTGAGGTATTATTTCCTCTTCCACCTCATTATTAGGGCTTATTTTTCTGGCGTGATTGCCAATAGTACAGTTTCCCACTATGACTGATATCAGCATTCTTATCTGTTCCCTGCGAAAGCTTAATAATAAGCTTCACCTGGAAGCATCGTATAGAGGCCAAATTGACCTCATAGTGAGTCAGGTAATTTCGCTGAACCATCTTATTTAAGCCATTTCATACATATACTGCAGTCTGAACCAATGACTTAAAATTTGTAAGGGAGATATAAGTAAATGCTTAAATTTCGTCTTCCCCTCTACTTGCCGAACTGTGTGGTCGGCTTATTTCAACGATATATCTAATCTATCGTATGATCAATTAGAAAAACTCATATACCAATTTGTCAAAGTGAGTGTGAACTTTAGTTTGTTAGCCATTTCTTATATCTCCATTCTTTCCGTCTCTTCCATCTCTATTATTGTTTTCTAAAGTTTTTTTTTTTACAAAGGGACCGAAGACCCAAGCATTGGTAACCTGTTAAAACCTAGCCTAACGCAGGTTAGGTTGAATATGTTGCACCTTCCAGATTTAATGCACGCTCATTTTCCACTTTTTATTATTTATGTATATAAACAAGTGCAATGGAATGTCTTCATTTCATATTGATTCTATCAAATCTAGAAAAGGAATTACAATTTATGAGATCTTTACTAACATAAAATTGAGTTTAAATATTTAAAGCAATTTCAATTTAAACAAATTTAACGCTGTAAATGAATGTCTAACTAATTTGGGTGTAAACTCCCTTAAGGGAAAGTTAATTATAAAACGCTACCAGAAAAATACTCTTGGAATAATTGTTTTTTAATTTTTAAATGTATGTATGGCCTAACGTAGTAACACTTTATGTACTTACATTTTTAGACATATTAGAACTATGCAGCCGGTTTACTGTGTTGAGAGTTCATTAGCTTTCTAATGGGGAAACGATAAGCGGAAACTTTTACTTAATTAAATTATATAAAGAAATAATGCTAAATAATTTAATTAGAAAATAATAGAGAATGGTGTATTTGAAAAAAAAAATAAACTATAACGTTTGGAATCTGTAAACAGATAACATCGATGTTATAGTTTTTAAAATACCAAATAAATATTTAAAACTAAACAATTTTTTAATTTCAAATAAAAAAAAATCGTTAATTAAGGTTCTAAATTCTTTACTAATTAATTGTTTATGACATTGATACATCATTATGAACTGGCTTAATGATCAATTTTTAAAGATCCCCCTTGGGGAAGAAATTAATTATTTGCTTAAAAACTTATAAGGTGCCAAAATAAAATTTTAAATTTTAAAGTGATAATGTTGATTAATTCGAAAGTGTTAAAAAATATACAAATTTCTTTATAAAAGTTGCTTGTATATTAAAAAAAAAAAACTTTCAAAAACTTTCTTTAAGAAAATATAAACATTTTTTTTATAAATTTATTAAAATATTGGATAGAAATTTTGTAAGGATTTTGGGACAACATTTATTAGGCAGTGTAAACAGAACTTAAGTATAACATAAACTTAAATAAAATTTTACTTAAACTATAAAATTAATAAAAGCAAAAGCATTTTCTTGAAACACTTTTAACATTCTATTTAAAACAGTATACAAAATATAATAATGAATAAAAAAAATAACTATATGCATTAAGCTCTCTAGACTCTTTATACATTTCCAAAAATAAATTTAATAAAAATAAATAAATAAAGGAAAACAAAATATTTAAAATGTTAAACGAAGAAATAAACAAAATAGAAAATTTCCAAATAATGAAAGGAAAACTAAAATAATAAAATACTCCAATAAATTAAACGTATCCCAACTAATTATATCCAAACAAACCAAACAACCCACACGCATATTTGAAACCACAAGAAAAAATAAAAATACAATTAAATGCAATACCCAACAATAAATACATTTATACATATTTAATTTATACAAAAAAGAAAAAAACTATTACAAATATTTAATTATACATGTGTTTTTTTCTATTTAATAAACTTTATAAACTTCATTTTGTTTACACAGAAATCTTCCTTCTGTTTTAATTTCAAAATTAATCTATTAAATAAAAAATTTGTTAATTCTCTTAACTCTTAATTCTATAACTTATTTATTATTAAAAGAAAATATTAAAACAAACAGACATTGTTTAATTATTCTACTATATTTAATTCCTATGCAACTAAAAAAGGTTAAAAAGTAAATTTTAAGATTTGCAAACAAAATTATTAAAAAAAATATTAAATTAAAAAAAAAAACTGCAAACAAAAAAGAAAACAATTAAAAAATAAAAATACAAAATATTTCAATGTTACACTTGCATATTTATTAAGAAAGACGATCGATTATTAAATCAGAACAAGTTTAAGAAATTGCAAAATAATTTCTAATTAAGAAGACTATCAATTAAACAAAAATTAAAAAACCAAAACAGATAAATGAATTAAATAAAATGAAATCAATAAAAATTACATTCAAATGAAAACAACAAAACAAAAAATAAAATTAAACTTTTTTTCCAAAGTACGTGTTTTTATTCAAATCACCATCATCATCACATCATTTCAATTTGTTTTTTTTTATTTTCATATTTTTTTATAAAAAATTTTATTTTTAAATGCGGTTATTGCTGTTGATTTTCTAAAGTACATACTTGAGAAATGAAAAAATTGAAACGTGTGTTATCAGTCGGGGTCATAGTTAATTGGTATATTTACTTTATATATAGAGATGTTGTGTTTCATTTTGTTATAAATATTTTTTTCTTTCTTCTAAAATATTCAAAATAAAATATTTCATTATACTCGTATGTTTCTTTGTTTTTGTTTTATTAATAACAAAGCTAATACAGTATTGCCTCCGGCTATTAGTACTCCAATGCAAAAAAAAAAAAATATTGCTCAATATTTGAAAGTTGTGTATCGAAATAATTAAAGTGCAATCAATTTGTTTAAATTGTGTTCAATATTCAGCCCACACAATAAAGGTGAATTTTTTTGTTATTAGAATTTTTAATGTTATTAAGCTTATAATAAAGATAGTAGAGGTTAGAGTAATGTAGGCTCTATTGGGTCTAATGGGTTCATGATACCCAAAAACAGATCATTTCCCAAAACAGTAGACTGTGCCTATGTCCTAAACTGAATTCAAACCAGATGCACGAATAAATGAATCGAAACAACAGCTACCCATAGTCAGTAGCTACTTACAGGCTACAGTTCGGGAAAGAACTTTCCCATCAATGGCAGCTAACCTCCCATAAACTTCTTTACATTACTGATGAGGTTTACAGGTAATCCCATGATCTAACTCTTTAAATAGTGTACTTATGGGACTCATTAGAGGCGCTTGCTGGGTTTGCACCAGTCTTCCTCATCAACGTAAACTTTTTGAATTCCACCACCAGGGTTCTACATTCTCACAGATGATTTGCGGTCCACCGACATCACTTGCTTGCTGTTTCCTAGAACTGCATCAACCCAAGGTAACACCTTCGAATTTAGCTACGTTCTGTTGGTGCTTCTTGAGGAGAAACTTCTCCGAAAAAAAAAAACGAATCCTGGTCTCTGTTTAATCTTTGCCAGAAAAGCCTGATAATCCTTAAGAAAAGCAGCTGGGGAGTAGCAGTCTGAAGACTTCAGTGCTTCAACAGTAGGAACACCACCCTGCTTTTTACCGGATCGGCAAGCAGTTGGTGTCGAGGGTTCTACATTTTCTCGGATATTTGACGGTCCACCGACATCACTTGCTTGATGGTTTCCTAGAAGTGCATCAACCCTAGAAGAGCTTTTTGAAGAGGAACATCTCCGAAAGAAAATGCATCCTGATCTTTTTGCTCCATCTTAGCCAGAAATGCCTGAGATTTCAGTGTGCTCTCTCCTCATTTGTTCGACCATACATTTAAAATATCGTAATCAACTCCTCCGAATGGCTACTGCCTTTGCCTTCCGACTTTTGGCAGAACAAAGCCATCTTCCTTTTGATTGCCACTAGATTCTACAAAGGAAATCTTCGACAGCCCTAGAGTGTCAGTGTCAACCCCTCTTCTATCGATATGGCCGTGTCATCACCCTCTCTTCCCTCTCTTTGCTTTTCTTTCGTCATTTCCTTCATCAGTTCCCACCGCTCGTCCTATATATTTATATAGAATTAGTTGTGCGGGTGAGAAGTAATTCTGTCGAAAGCTCAGCACCAAGCACCAGCCTGACCTTAAGGGATAAAAAACGATAACGCCAGAGTTGTTCCCCAACTCAGACCTGAATTACAACTGAACGAATATTTTGAGGGGGGTAACTCAAGCACCACTTTTTGTGAGTTGGTCTTTGACACGGATGTTATTGAAAAAATTATTTTTGATGTCAATTTAGTATCAGGCGTGTATATTTCTTTTTCCCTCTACATTTTTGTTCCAACGATTAGGCTCGTTCGGACGGACCATCCAAGCAATATCTGCGTATGTGGATTGTGTTCTCGGTACTGCTTTTTCCATGATGCTGTGTGCTCTGATTAGATTTATTGTTAATTGAAGTGTATATCGAAAAAACCTTTTTAAAGCAGTCAAGAGGAATGAACGGCAAGCTGATACATCAGTCGGTTTAGATTGCAAAGCCTTGATCTTAAAATGAGGACCGCATAAATATGGAATAAGACCTTGGTACATAATATAAGCACACAGTAACTACATACATATGTACCTTTGTATGTATGTCAGCATTACCCTCAAGATCAATTGGTATTATATCACCAATAATATTATCATGATCCCATTTCACTTTCTCCTCATCCATGCACATTCCATGATTTCAAACAATTTCTTTTTAAACAAATTTTATTAAAATTATTTAAAAGAAAAATAAAATTTAACACACATGATCAATATTAGCTTCCTGAATTGATTTCACATTCGGACATGCAGATGCCACGTTAAGTATTTAAATTTAATAGGCAATTTGCTGTCTATTACACACAACTATTTATTCCATTTTATAAACAATTGGGATTTTACAAATGTTTGTTTATTGAATATTGGGAAAACAGTGAAATGTTTATTCGAAAAATCTTAACGCGTAGACGTTTTCTAATAAATGCAAAAACAACTAAATAATAAAAAAAACTTTTATTAAATAGAAATAATTTTTGTTAAACCACTAGTGTGGCATTATATGTGTTTAGTGTATTTAAACACACATAATAAAATACATGTGTATGCATGAATGAAGGTCAAAACACGATGCAAATTTTTAGAAATTTAAATAGTAATTTCCTATCAAGAAACATTCCAGAAGATCCAATCATATCCATTT
>NW_023996844.1:0-31388 GCF_015586225.1 Lucilia sericata
ATTCTCTTTCTTCAGAGAATTTTCGATAAATTCTCTTTCTTTAGATAACTTTCGATAACTTCTCTTTCTTTGGAGAACTTTGGATAAATTCTCTTTCTTTAGAGAATTTTTGATAATCTCTTTAGAAGTGTTTCGAAAAATTCTCTTTTTTTTTGGAGAATTTTCGATAAATTCTCCTTCTTAAGAGAATTTTCGTTAAATTTTCTTTCCTTAAAGTATTTTCGATAAATTCTCTTGCATTAGTGAATCTTCGATAAACTCTCTTTAGATAATTTTGAATAAATTCTTTTTCTATCTAATTATTTACATATTTTCCATTTATTTCTCAACTTACCTTCTGCAATATCTTCTTCGCCACGGCCACGACAATTTTCAAAATAAAAGCTGGGTAAATTTTCTAAAACTTTGTTAAGACTTTGCTGTTGATATTTGTAGCCTTCGCGTAAACGCAACACTTGATGAGCACTGAATTTACGTATTTTATTGCGTTGGAAGACATAATTTTCACGTACCCAATTCAATTGGCCAGTCGAGTAGTCACGAACCTTTTTCACCTTTAGATAAAACAAAATTTATCAATTAATTTCCCATAAAAGAAGAAAATGAAAAGAGAAGATCTACCTGATCATAATACTGATCTTTAAGTGATGTTAAATGATTTGAACCAATATCACGAAATTCTTTTAAATGTTTCGCCTGAGAAGTGTAACTACTTTGTATCCATTCCACTTGTTGTGTGCAATTCTCGCGTATGCGATGTACCTTAGGATTACAGAAATAAAAAAATAATTAAAATATCTTTTCTGCCATATGCATTTATTAAATAATTTACCTGTTGAGCATAATTTTCTCTTAACTTTTCCAGCTGTTGACTTTTATAGGTCTCTATACTATCCAGCATAGCATAGATTTGTTTCGATCGCGGCGAACGTTTGCTACGAGATGCACAACAGAAGAATTTTTCACAAAAACGATATCTACAATTTAACAAACAATAATAACATTAAATTAAATAAGTTATTAATGGGTTTTTTGTGTTTTATGTTTAATGTCACCAACTTATTGAAAATTGCTCTTAATCCTTGTACAATTAAGGTCAATAATAAAAATGATGTAGCCGCCGCTATAACCCGATAATAAACTACCAATTTTAACGCGGTAAAAAACATAGGATCTATTTGTAGTCTGTGGGAATAGGAAACAAAAAAGGTAATTATTAGGGTAAAATACTACAAACAATTGTGTAAATTACCTTATAATGCTGAAGCATTTCCCATAACATTGTAAGCATAGCATGTATAAGGCCACTATCACGTCTCGTTATATTGCTAACCAACGAACCATTTTCTATTAGTGCGATACGCTCCTTGGCATCTGGTCGTTGTAGACTAACATTCAGTGTTGTCTCATCACCGGTCAGTTTATTAAATTGAAATTTACCCAATTCTTTGTCGTTGTGATTGATTATAATTGGACGTTTATCAGGATCGGCATGATAACGTAATATTTTATTTGTTGGTGTTACCTGGAATTCAAATTTACCATTAAGATCATTTTATATTAGAAAAGAAAGTTTATAATTCAAACTGGTTTGAAACACAAACTTTTCACAAATTCGGGAGTGGAGAGAATCTTTGATATTGAGATAATTTGTAGATTTATTTTATTAAATTTTTATTGTAGTTGTAGATGCTGAGCGGTTCTGAAGGTGACAATTTTTATTCTCACGCGATATTTTAATATTGATACGTAGGAATACGTCTATACTGAGGGAGTAACAATCAGTATAGACGATATTGTAGATCTAAGAACGATCATAGACTGACATCAAAATGTTGAAAGTAGGTACAAAATCTGTGTGATCAATAGTGGTCCTTTCCAATTCTTAATTAAGTAAGTAAGTAAGTAAGTAAGTGTAAGTGTAAGTAAGTAGTAAGTAAGTAAGTAAGTAGTAGTAAGTAGTAGTAAGTAAGTCAGTAAGTACGTAAGTAGTCCTACAGTACAAGTAAGTAAGTAGTCCGTCCGTCCGTCCGTCCGTCCGTCCGTCGTGTCCGTCCGTCCGTCCGTCCGTCCGTCAGTCCGTCCGTCCGTCCGTCCGTCCGTCCGTCCGTCCGTCCGTCCGTCGTCCGTCCGTCCGTCCGTCGTCCGTCCGTCCGTCCGTCCGTCCGTCCGTCCGTCCGTCGTCCGTCCGTCCGTCCGTCCGTCCGTCCGTCCTCCGTCCGTCGTCTCCGTCCGTCCGTCCGTCGTCCGTCCGTCCGTCCGTCCGTCGTCCGTCCGTCCGTCCGTCCGTCGTCCGTCCGTCCGTCCGTCCTCCGTCGTCCGTCCGTCCGTCCGTCGTCCGTCCGTCCGTCCTCGTCCGTCCGTCCGTCCGTCCGTCCGTCCGTCCGTCCGTCCTCCGTCCGTCCGTCCGTCCGTCGTCCGTCCGTCGTCCGTCCGTCCGTCCGTCCGTCCGTCCGTCCGTCCGTCCGTCCGTCCGTCCGTCCGTCCGTCCGTCCGTCCGTCCGTCCGTCCGTCCGTCGTCCGTCCGTCTCCGTCCGTCCGTCCGTCCGTCCGTCCGTCCGTCCGTCCGTCCGTCCGTCCGTCCGTCCCGTCCGTCCGTCCGTCCGTCCGTCCGTCCGTCCGTCCGTCCGTCCGTCCGTCCGTCCGTCCGTCCGTCCGTCCGTCCGTCCGTCCGTCCGTCCGTCCGTCGTCCGTCCGTCCGTCCGTCCGTCGTCCGTCCGTCCGTCCGTCCGTCCGTCCGTCCGTCCTCGTCCGTCCGTCGTCCGTCCGTCCGTCCGTCCGTCCGTCCGTCCGTCCTCGTCCGTCCGTCGTCGTCCGTCCGTCCGTCCGTCCGTCCGTCCGTCCGTCCGTCCGTCCGTCCGTCCGTCCGTCCGTCCGTCCGTCCGTCCGTCCGTCCGTCCGTCCGTCCGTCGTCCGTCCGTCCGTCCGTCCGTCCGTCCGTCCGTCCGTCCGTCCGTCCGTCCTCCGTCCGTCCGTCCGTCCGTCCGTCCTCCGTCCGTCGTCGTCCGTCCGTCCGTCCGTCCGTCCGTCCGTCGTCCGTCCGTCCGTCCGTCCGTCCGTCCGTCCGTCCGTCCGTCCGTCCGTCCGTCCGTCCGTCCGTCCGTCCTCCGTCGTCCGTCCGTCCGTCCGTCCGTCCGTCCGTCCGTCCGTCCGTCCGTCCGTCCGTCCGTCCGTCCGTCCGTCCTCCGTCCGTCCGTCGTCCGTCCGTCCGTCCGTCCGTCCGTCCGTCCGTCCGTCCGTCCGTCCGTCCGTCCGTCCGTCCGTCCGTCGTCCGTCCGTCCTCCGTCCGTCCGTCGTCCGTCCGTCCGTCCGTCCGTCGTCCGTCCGTCCGTCTCCGTCCTCCGTCGTCCGTCCGTCCGTCCGTCCGTCCGTCCGTCCGTCCGTCCGTCCGTCCGTCCGTCCGTCCGTCCGTCTCCCGTCCGTCCGTCCGTCCTGCCCCCGCCCGCCCGCCGTGCTTCTTTCCCCCCGGCTTGTCGCCGGCGTGCTCTCTTTCTTCTTTGCTTGCCCTTCCCTCCTTCTGCGGTCCTTTTCTCTGTTTGGCTCCTCGGCCTTCTGCCTTCGCTTTGCCGCTTCCTCCTCTTGTTATTTGCAGAATCCTATTACCCCTTTTTAAGCCTTGCAATCTTCTTCTCAATATTCTATCTTCCGTTTGTTGGAATGAGGAAACCTACTCGAAATGCAGAATAGCGATGATTGTTTTCAATTTGGCGTTGGAGTCAACTTATTAAAATTACATTAACATTTTTGCATATAATAATAAACAAAAGTTTATGTTGATGAGACGTTATTTTAAATAATATGAATTAATGAAAATAAATGAAAACAAAGTCGTAATCAGCTTACTATATATCAATAATATTAATATATACCAAACTCTTTTAACGTGAGATCCATTAATATCCTAAGCAGCATTTTCTTAAAAATATATTGTGTTTCTATTACAAATATAGATAACAGTAGAAACAAATTATATACAATAAGTTATAACCTATTAATGTAAATTCTATTTAAAAACAAAATACATTAAAACAACAATTTATTAATAAATAAAAAAGCCAGTAAAACTTCAACATACCCAAAACATCTGGTGATGGACTGCCCGAAATAAACAGTCCAATTTGGCAGTCGAATGTAATTCATGCATTTTAACTCCGGTCGCACTTTGCAAACGCGGCGTTGTACAATTTAAAGTTTTCAACACCGATATCATATCGCCCGGATAACCGTGTAGACATTTCAATGATGAAATCATAAGTCTAAGTCTTCTGATTTTTCAGAAGACGTAAACTCATTGTGATTTTCCATCAGCGAAAAGACGAGGCCGAACGTCGATGCATACGAAGGCTAGTGTTTGTCGATGTCAACCACGATGCCAACCAATAGAGTTTACAGTCACATATATAATCATTGTTCAAAATATTGATATTGCGTAAATTAGGCAAATAACTTAGGGTTTCAGGTAAAAAGGAAAGATTATTATGGCCGCATTAAGACGTTCCAATTGATGTAGGGACGATACCTCTGACGGCAGTTGTTGCAGGGCATTATGGGCCAGCAGTAGAATTTTTAAATTGGGCGCATTCAAGAAGAGAGTTTTGCTCAACGTTTTCAATTGATGATTGTGTTGCAGCGACAGATAAGTTAAATGTTTTAGGATCGACGAATCAACATACGAGTTGTCATTGCGTGACAACCAATTGTTAAGCTTTTCAATCGGGGTATGCTCGATGCGCAATGAAATTAAATTTCTCTGATGCATAAATACACCACTTGGCAGTTGGGTAAAACGATTATTGCTCAGGTCCAAATGTTGCAGACGCTGTAGCGGGTGGAATAGAATGGAGGAAATAGTTGTTAAAGCATTCGAGGATATATTCAGGGTTATTAAATTCTTCAACGACTCAAAGGACTTGCGATCAATGGTGGCAATTTGATTTTCCGATAAATCTAAATGTAAGAGTTTCTGTAAATTATAAAACGAGTTGCGGTTGATCATTTGCAGTTGATTTCTTTGCAGCTGTAATATGCGCATTTCGCCATTCGAGGCAAAGAAATTATCGGGAAAAGACAAGAGTTGATTGTCGGCCAAATTGAGTATCTGTAAATCGCCCATCGAACGAAACAGTTGAAAAGGCAAAACTTTCAGTCTATTGTGGGCCACATGTAATCTTTGCAGTTTAAAGACACCATCGAAACTATTGCGCGGAAGATCGGTTAGGAAATTATGGGTCAAGTTTAAAACCTTCAGTTCACTTAAATTGCTTAGAAATTTGCCATTAAATACGTGCAGACGATTATTATCCAAGCGTAATTCAATCAAATGGTTAGCATGGTGTAAAGGCGAAAAGTCACACAATTCCATATCGATTTCGTTGCCCGTTAGCTTAAGTACTCTGAGGCGTCTTACCACGCGCGGACGCACCCACTCTATGCAGACTAAGGCGTTACGTGACAAATCCAAAGATTGTAAATTGTCAAAATTTGTTTCATAATTCTTAAAGAGATCCTGCAGTTGACGATCTTTTACCCCCGACGAAGTCCAATGTAAACTATGCACACTCTCCAGCTGTTGCATTTGCAAATAGACATCCTGCTGTTTGTGGCCTTCATAGCAATGGTTCAGTATTATGTGGGCATATTTAATATATTTTTTAGCTTTTAGCTCTTCATTAACGTTGGGTATCGAAGTGTTTTCACAAAATAATTTAAAGACATTGTCTTCTTCAGCCACACCCGCTAGGGGTGTATTGAAACCTATAATATCATCTTGATAATCAGATAAAATATCTCTATCTTCTATATCATCAGTTATGGTGGTGGTGTCAGATCCATCTTTGCCTATACCAATAGCAGCTAAAGGATGTTGGAAAAATTTCTCTAAAAATCCTAAACTTTCTTTAGTGTGTTTGATTTGTTGTTGCTGCTGTTGGTTATGAAGTTGCAATTGTTGTTGTTGTGTTGTTGCTGCTTAAGTAGGCTCAATGGATCATTAGCCAGGGTGGTAATACATGATGTAGTTTTTAAATCATTATTATTAATATTATGTTGTAGTTGCTCTTGTTTTAATTCTAATTTAGTAGTGGACGCTTGTACCAGTAATGATGACGATGATGATTTATAATTTGTTAAACGACTGAAGTCAACAATTAGGAATAGAACCAATATCAGGGAAATCTTGGATATTGTTTCCATTTTTCTGTGTGTAATTTTAAAAATTTATATGGCATTATATTGTCATTCCTAAGTGGCATATTATATCTGCAATAAAAGAAACAAAGAAATATTTATTATTAGTTTTTTTAATAGCAATAATGTTATGTAATATTTGTTACTTCAGTAAAATGTTTAATTTTACAAAATCAATATTACAATTGTTAAATATAGAGTACATTTTTCGTGTTTTAGTTGTTATGTCATAGATATAATAATACAATACTTCTTACATTAACTCAACACCTCTCTTTTATTTTATAAAAAAACACATCTTTCAAAATATTCAAGAATTACAGACAAAATTTATTTTCATTTCTTTTTTTTGAACATTTTCTATGGCGTGCTTTAAAGCAATAACGAATGTTCTACTGAATGATAAAAATATACTACTCTATAAGATACACTACAGACTAAACTATAGAATAGACTACAGACTAGACTATAGACTAGACTATAGACTGGACTATAGACTAGACTAGACTATAGACTATATTATAGACTAGACTATAGACTAGACTATAGACTAGACTATAGACTAGACTATAGACTAGACTATAGACTAGACTATAGACTAGACTATAGACTAGACTATAGACTAGACTATAGACTAGACTATAGACTAGACTATAGACTAGACTATAGACTAGACTATAGACTAGACTAGACTATAGACTAGACTAGACTAGACTATAGACTAGACTATAGACTAGACTATAGACTAGACTAGACTATAGACTAGACTATAGACTAGACTATAGACTAGACTGTAGACTATAGACTAGACTATAGACTAGACTATAGACTAGACTATAGACTAGACTATAGACTAGACTATAGACTAGACTATAGACTAGACTATAGACTAGAGACTATATAGACTACACCGGACTATATACTAGGTTATATACTCTACTATAATGTAGTCTATAGTCTATTAGACTATAGTGTAGTCTATAGTCTATCTATAGTCTAGTCTATAGTCTAATCTACAGTCTAGTCTATAATCTAGTCTATAATCTAGTCTAATCTAGTCTATATAGTCTATAGTCTAGTCTATATATAATCTATAATCTAGTCTATAGTCTAGTCTATAGTCTACTCTATATCTAGTCTATTATCTAGTCTATAGTCTAGTCTATAGTCTAGTCTATATCTAGTCTATAGTCTAGTCTATAGTCTAGTCTATAGTCTAGTCTATAGTCTAGTCTATAGTCTAGTCTATAGTCTAGTCTATAGTCTAGTCTATAGTCTAGTCTATAGTCTAGTCTATAGTCTAGTCTATAGTAGTCTATAGTCTAGTCTATAGTCTAGTCTATAGTCTAGTCTATAGTCTAGTCTATAGTCTAGTCTATAGTCTAGTCTATAGTCTAGTCTATAGTCTAGTCTATAGTCTAGTCTATAGTCTAGTCTATAGTCTAGTCTATAGTCTAGTCTATAGTCTAGTCTATAGTCTAGTCTATAGTCTAGTCTATAGTCTAGTCTATAGTCTAGTCTATAGTCTAGTCTATAGTCTAGTCTATAGTCTAGTCTATAGTCTAGTCTATAGTCTAGTCTATAGTCTAGTCTATAGTCTAGTCTATAGTAGTCTATAGTCTAGTCTATAGTCTAGTTTAGTCTATAGTCTAGTCTATAGTCTAGTCTATAGTCTAGTTTAGTCTATAGTCTAGTCTATAGTCTAGTCTATAGTCTAGTCTATAGTATAGTCTATAGTCTAGTCTATAGTCTAGTCTATAGTCTATCTATAGTCTAGTCTATAGTAGTCTATAGTCTATCTAGTCTATAGTCTAGTCTTTAGTCTATAGTTTTGCCTACAGTCTAGTCTATACTTAGTATAGTCTATTCTCTAGTCTATTGTCTTGCCTATAGTCTAGTTTACAGTCTTGTCTATAGTTTAGTGTATTCTATAATCTAGTCAATAGTTAGTCAACTAATTCAAGTTTGAGCTTCCAATTGAAGAAGCAATTAAATGTCATAAACTCCAGTTTATTTATAGAACCCTTCATCTTAACATCGTTTGCAAAGCATTCATTTAGGGTTTTCAAAATTTTTAAAAAAAATTCAACAAAATTAATTAACAAAATAAAATTAGAAACCATATTTAACTATTATAGAAAACTGTTATTAGATCACAATGAATCAAAGAAAAAATAGCATAAAACGTCAGGGAATGACTTTACAAAAAACAATTTAAAAACAACAATAAAAACATAAAATATGAAAAGCCATTGTGATTTTTTATTATTGTTGTTGGTTTTGAAACAAGACAAAAAAAAAACAAAACAAATGGTTAAACACAAGACCAAAAGGGCGTTACTAAAACAGATAAAGATTTCAAATGTGGGAAAAAGCAGGCCAGGAATATAACCAATCCCAAATACTATAAGCCAGATAAAGAGAGGAATAAGAGGTGAATATTTTAAAACAAAACAAAATTTCAACACTCAGTAAACAGCAAAAGAGAGTAAGAGAGTGAGAGAGGGTGCGATCAAGAGAAATGGATGATTCATAAAAACAAAAGGAAAACATAAAACGGTAAAACAAAAACACAGAGAGAGAGAGTGTATTAATATTATTAATTAAAAGGGAAAATAACAAAATAAATATAAAAATGGTGGATTTTTAATGAAGTTTTTTTTTTTTTTAATAAAATGTTTTATATTAAAAACAGACTAAAGATGAAAGACGGAATGAAATTAATAAGAGATTAAGGGAATGGAGGCTTAAAACATGAGATGCTGACTAACAGTTTTAAGAAAAAACTCAAAACGTCAAGTTTGAATTGAAACGAAACGCGGATTAAATTTTGTTTTTTTGTTAAACACAACTTAGGAATTTGTTAAATTAAACATTAACTATTTAGTTAATATATAAATTGTTATTTTGTAATTTCTAATAAATAATAATAAAATGTTTTAAGTGTTTTTGTTGCTGATAAAATATAAGAATTTTTTATTTGAAATATTGTTTACATAAATCATGAAATGTGCCAATAATCGTAATTTACCTCTAACCTCTAAAGTAGCTAAAACCAAAAATCGTGTTAATACTAATAGCAGCAGCAGTAATAATTCTTTATTAACAAATGCTGCCAATATGAAAATCACCAAAGCTATAGTAAATTCTAAACAAAATCGTAAATTAACAAATAAAGGATTAACTTCATTGACGACAACAACAGCAAGTCAGTCATTATTAAATAATCTACAACAATACCAAACACAACAACAGCAGCAAACGAACTATGAAAGAGAAAATGAAATACAAGACAAAGGATCAAAAGAATCCTTTTTTAATACAAAACAGGAACAGTTAACAAACTGTTTAAATAATGTTGGGCTACAGAAAGAGATAGAATGTGAAAAAGAGGGAAGATCATCCCTGCAACAGCAGCAAACACCGTTAAACTCCATAGCCACAACAACAACGGCAAATACTACCCTCATAAATACAATAAATTCGGATATACAAAGAAATACAACAACAAGAAGAAATTCACCAACCACCAGAACAACAACAACAAGGAATAACAATAACAGAAAGAGAGCAACAGGCAACAACAACAACAACTGCTACTACCAGCGTTTGTACACAATGAGTTTTTAGGTTCTGCAACGGCGACAACGGCAACGATCACCACCACACCAACTACGAATTTGAATTTATCGTCTTTGGCTGCTAAGGCACCACAATTCATATCAGTTGTCAACGAAACATCAAACCAAACAGTGTTACGTACATCAGCGACGAACATAAACGAAGTACAAAATACACAAAATTTGAAAAACGACGAACAGACACCAAAGATAAACACAATTATAACCACAACAGCAGCGTCTCCAACAACGATAACGAATAATAATTTAGCAACAACAGTCGCTAACATAAATGACGAAGCTAAAGATCATTATCATAATAAAAAATTCTCAAATACGAATATAAATGAGCAAAAATTAGAAAATTCTCATAAAAATTATACAAATAATAACAATAATAATAATAATAAAAGTGACGTTTCAGAAAGTGTTAACAATAATAATAAAAACAACAATAATGATAATAACAGTGTTGAAACGTTAGCCAATCAGCAAAAATTAATTAATAATACTAATAGTGATAATAATACCAATAAAACAGTGATAAATCGTGTTATAACTACAACAACAACAGCAACAACATCAGCAGCAACACCCACAAATTCATTAGAAAATTTAAATGATAATAACACAACAACAACAGCAACAAATAATGCAAAAAATCTTCTAAATAATAACAACAACAACAACACAGCTCCACAAAATTATCGTGGCGCTAATAATTCAGTGATAATAACAAATTACAATAGCAACAACAATAATAATAATAACACTAATTCTCAAATCCCACAAAGTTCTCTTTATACAACAAGTGAATATATAGCCACCGATAATATACTCAATGCCTCTAGCAATGATCCAATTTAAATTTGGCAGTTATAGGTTCTACGGCACATTTAACATCACAACAACCCTCACCCTTAACTGGAGCCCAATTGCAGGCGCAATTACCACAACATCACCCCTCTAATACGGAACATTGGTTAAATTCTTATAACTCCTGTGCCTATGATTTATCTTTGAATCATACTCCCTCTAACGGAGATAATACGAATAAAGATTTAATAAATCTGCAGCTTTTTTCGCCGTTGGCTCAATTACATCATACGGCGGCCCATCATAATCCCCATCATTCAGCTAGTACAGCCTATTTTACCAGCTCGGGTCATTTAATAAATCCTGCCAATAGCAGTAGCGTTACTCCTTCTACCACCAATTATTTACACGACGACAATATGCGATCAAATCTAGGACTCTACACCACCACCTATAATCCTCATCACGAGCTTGTGCATCATCATCATCATCCTTTAATGGGTGTGCAAAATGTTAGTGCCTCTGCTCATACACCAACCAGCATAGATGAGGTTATACAGGACACTTTAAAAGATGAATGCCTGGAAGATCATCATACTGGTGTTAGCTATTTAACACTTTCAAGCTCTGTTGATGTTCAATCCCTAAAGGATTCCTATCATTCGGCCAATTTAACCGAATTAACACATTTACCCTCTATTGCTCCCGCCCATTTGCAAAGCTCTTCACCGCATCATCATTTACAGAGTATACATCATTTACATCATAATAATTCGGCCAGTTCGGGTGCTGAATCTCCTTCACCTTCATCGGCTTTATCGCAGTCGGGTGATATGGCTACTTTGCAAAGTTTTACCCAGTTAACGAATGCCAGTGCTGCGGGTCATCGTGATATCTATACTATGTTGACGGGACCCGATCAATCGCAGCTGTTCAATTTCACCTCACCACCTTCACCGGGACTATCGAATAGGTAAGTAAAAGATTCTTTGGACCCTTGAAAAAGTAATAGTTTTTGAAGTATTAATATATTCCTAGTATTGATGAAAATATCAATTACAAAACTTCGTTGTATCAATTAAAGTTTGTATTTTTCCTCCATTTTAAAATAATCTCTAAATTTAATTGCTTAAACTAATTTCTTAATAAATAATTTAATCAATATTTGTTTTAAGCAATAAACTAGCAAAAGACTAAACAAACAGCGAAACAATTAAAATTTTAATTGAAATTACAATCAATAAACACAAATAATGTTTTTCCCTCCATTTTCGTAATTGGTTTTCCTAGAAAATATTCTGTCATCTATAACATTTCAAGTGCACGTGCTTCTTTTTAAGTCTCAACACTAAACAATAGTTTCATACTATTTCCATAATATTTTTCAATAATTGTAACCTGATTTGTTTTACAGTTATATGCACTTTCAATGACTACAACAACAACAAAAAATAACCTTTTATTCCAAATGACTAATAGAAATTATACTCTTTTGTTTTTTTTTTAAATTCATAGTATTTTTTCAATATTTTTTTTTAAAGTAATGAAATTTATTACGGTGATTTTTTGTTAAAAAAATAATGAATCAAAAGTACAAAGATTTTCAGTTAGTAAGTAGTTTTTATGGCTTTTCTGTACGCCTCATATTTCCTGGGAGTTGTTTTTTTTTCATAGGCATTCAGTCAGTCACACTTAAATTAGCTAATTCAGGTGTTTTTCGAATATGATGTTTTCTTGTTGTTTTTGTTTTACAACTTAGTTTGCCATTCCGTCGGTAGAAGACCCCCTTCTTTTATAGCTTTGAGTTTAAAATTTATTGGTTGAGGTCGAATAAATAGTTGGACAAATTTCCTATCCTACGGACCAGTCTATTGATTAAGGAGTAGTTTATTGACTATTTTTTGATTAGTCTATTTGAAACAGTCTGTTGACTAGTTTATGGATTAGACTATTAACTAGTCTATGGACTAGGTTATTGGCTAGTCTATAGACTAGCATATTGACTAGTCTATAGACTAGCATATTGACTAGTCTATGGACTAGCCTATTGACTAGTCCTTTGACTAATCTTTGTACTAGGCTATTGACTATTCTATAGAATAGGCTTTTGACTAGTTTAGGCACCAGGTCATTGACTAGTCTTTGGACTAGTTCATTGATTAATCTATTTACTAGTCCTTTAACTATTCTATTGGCTAGTCTATGGACTAGCCTATTGACTATTGTTTGGACTAGGCTATAGACTAATCTATAGACTAGGCTATTGATTAGTTTATGGACTAGGCTATTGACTAGTTTAGGGACCAGTCTATTGACTAGTCTATGGACAAGGCTAGTGACTTGTTCATTGACTAGTCTATGGACTATCCAATTGACTAGTCCTTTGAATAGCCTTTGACTAGGCTATTGACTAGTCTATTGAGTAGTCTATGGACTAGTCTATTGACTAGTCTGTTGGCTAGTCTTTGGGCTAGGTTATTGACTAGACTAGACTATGGACTATCCTATTGATTAGTTTATTGATAATCTTTTGACTATTCTATTGAGTAGTCTACGGACTAGTCTATGAACTTTCCAATTGACTAGTTCATTGACAAGTCTATTGACTAGTCCTTTGACTATTCTGTTGACTAGCCTATTGACTAGTCCTATGTCTAGGCTATTGACTATTCTATAGACTAGGCTATTGAATAGTTTAGGGACCAGTCTATTGATTAGTTTAGGGGCCAGTCTATTGACTAGTCTATGGACCAGGCTATTGACGAGTTCATTGACTATTATATTGACAAGTTCTTTGACTATTCTATTGACTAGTCTATGGACTAGTCCATTGACCAGTCTATGGACTAGACTATTGACTAGTTCTTTGACTATTCTCTGGACTAGTCTATTGAATATTTCATTGACTATGCTATGGACTAGGCTATTGGCTAGTCTATGGACTAGTACTCTGACTAGTCCGTGGAATAGAGGACTAGTCACTTGACTAATGTATAGACTAGTATGTTGGCTCGTCTATGAACTGGTCCATGTACTCGTCTTTGGACTGGTCTATATAGATAACTTCGGGCTGTTATTGCAGGCAATCTTCACGATTTCACTCGAATTTTCAGAGATTTACTACTAAAGCAAGTTTAATAACAAAATAAAGCTTAATATATATAAATCTAGAAGTTGTTCGTTTAAGATTGATTAAAGCATAAAACATAAACTTTGGATTAACTTATAATACCCTCCCATTTAAGGTAGGGTATTTTCTCATATAATTTTATATATAAACAACTATTTATACAATTTCTACAATGATGCTGTACGACAATTTTAAAAAACTATATGGTTTTTTATATATTTATAAACAATAAAAAAACAATACAAACTAGACATTTGCAATTAAATAATTCAATATTAATATTTCAATATTTCAAAATATTGTTTTTTTCACAAATTACCTTTAAAAAGAAAAAAAAAAATAACCATTAAAGAATTTTTATGTTCACCACAAAAACCTCATTTTTAAACAAAATTAAAACTGCAACTGTTTTTTTTTTTGAATTCATATTTTGTTTGTAATTTATTTATTTGAAATAAATTTTCACACTGTGGGTTTTGGTTTGAAAAAACAACCAACAACAATAAATGTAAATAAACAATTATGAATACAAACTCATACATTTAATGCCAAATAGCCTAAATAAACTTTAGTTTTTGTTGTTGGAAATTTCAAATTGTTTGCTATTTTTCAGTTGCTGGCGGCAGACATATAATAATTATTCACAAACATACAAACATATTTACAATTTGAATTTTCAAAACTTAAAATAAGAAAAAAATTTCGAGTTTTAAATAACCATATAGAGTTTCCTGCAAATTAATGTCTACGTAACACATTTTTTTTTTTCAAATGAAATTTTAAACTTAAATGTTTGTTACAACTAAAGTAAATTTAATACACCCCCTTAATAAAAACTATACACTAAAAGAAATTTCCTCGTTTTATAACAAGTTTCTTTATATTTATCTCATATTTTCAACACCTGGTCACCTTTAGTTTTTCAGTTTCATTTAATCATTTAATTTAGTTTTTAGTTCTTGTTTTGATAACTTTTTTTTAAAACGTGTTAATTTAACAATTTTTATTTAAAAATTTCTCTACCCTCTTCCCCTTGTATTACTTTTGTCATCCCGCATTTTATACGGAAATTAGCCAAGTTTAGATTATTTAACTCTTTTTTTGGGTAAAGATATCTGTTGGACACACTTGAGCGACGTAATTGTGGCACGTGTTTGTGGCGTGCATGTGTTGCATTTTAAAAGAAAAAACTTAACCCGCATTCTACTAAATTTTTGGGGGGTTTTGTGCTAACCACTAGAAAATAGGTTTCCACCAAAAATTTAAATAAAGTTTGATGACATTTTATATGCAGTTCCAATAAAAACCAAGTTTGTTTAGAGGATAATTTATGAGTTAACACTTTTTTTCATTTAATGAACACCTGAAAGTTTACTGAATGTGTTTTTAAACCAAACTGTAGGGGTCTTACTTCTACCAATAAAGAAATGGACAATCGAGCAAATGTAAAGACAAACGCTTAAGCTAATCATTAAACAAAGTTAAAGTAAAACTACTCCTAATTGTTGAAGAATAGAAATAGACAATCTAGCAAATGTAACAGACAAACGCTTAAGCAAATCATTAAAAAAGTTTAAGAAAAACTCTTCATAATTGTTGAGCATCCTTTTCAGACCTTCTATTCGATTTAGATTTACAAACATTGCAAAATTTAAGTTTAATCTCAATGAAAGTTTTGCTTAAACTTTTAAATCTTAAATAGAGATCTGTTTTAATAAAAAGCTTTCTAATTAAAACTTAAGTTTAAACTAACATTGAATATTACAAAGCTCGGTGTTAGATTTCAGCTTTAAAAGTTTTAATTAAAGTGTTTATTAAAAAGCTAAGCCTAAAAATGGCAAATTTTCAGTTTTATCTCATCGAAAGTTTAACTTGAATTTGTAAATCTTAAATATATGTAGCTAAAGTTTTATTATATTTAGATCTGTTTCCCTAAAAAGCTTTCAAATTAAAACTTTAGTTTAATTAAACATTGAATATTACAAAGCTCTGTGTTAGATTTCAGCTTAAAAAGTTTTAGCTAAAGTTTTGATTAAAAAGCTAAACTCTTTTATTTTATAAATTTTATATTGTAAAGCTTAAATTAAAGCTTTAGTTGAGTTCAAACTTTAGCTTTGATTTAAAAAGAATACTTTCAGTTTAATCAAATCATTACTTTCATATTGAAAAGCTCTAGCTATGTTTAAGAATATTTTGAGATTTAAAAGTTTAATTTTAACTTTAAATTTAAGCTTTATTTAAAAATAAAACCTTCTATTAATCCACTATTACCTTTCAAGTTTTAAACAGAATTTCACAATTCAACACTAAAAAGCTTTAGATATACATAAGTCAATTTTAGATTTAAAAGTTAAAGCTCAATGATGGAACAGCTTTGATTAAAAATTTAGTTTATTCAAAACTTGACTTTCACATTGAAAAGCTCTAAATTAAAACACAATTTTCGAATTCCACCTTGAAAAAGCTCTTGATATGCAGTAGACATATTCATATTCAAAACTTTAAGTTCAATGACTAATTTAATCTTTTGTGGAGTTAAAACTTAAGCTTTATTAAAAAAGAAAAATTTAAATTTAATCAAATTTTGATTTTCATTTTGAAAAGCTCGTGATTAATACAAAATTTTAAAATTCCATACTCAAAAGCGCTAAATATGTAGCTTTGATTAAATTTCAATCAAACTTTGACTTTCATTCATAAAAAGCTTAAGATTATCTCAAAATTATTTTACTAGAACTTTGCTTAATAAGCAAACCTTCAGTTTCGTTAAAGCTTTTTGGAGTACACATTGAAAAGCTCTAAATATTAACAAGACAATTTCATATATAAAAGTTTTATCTGAATGATTATAATTTAATCTCTTGCGAAGTTTATTCGTTAACTTTTATTGAAAAAACTTTCAGTTTATTGAAAGCTTGCTTATCACATTTTAAAGCTTAAAAAATGAGATCTTAATTTCAGGTTTTAAAGCTAAAAATTCAATAGAAATTTATAAAAATCCACTGTAAATCTTTAATTTTTACTAGATCCTATTTCCTAAGCCTGTGATTTTCTTATATATCAAACTGATAAATAACAAGCTTCCATTTTAGAACTTTGATTTTAAACCGGAAAATAGCTATAGAAACTTTTAATAGGGTTTCAAAAAGGTTTCACAGTTTTAAATCGGGCAAAGGTTGTCCCTATTTCAACATTCTGGAACTTACAACCCTTTTAAGTTTTATAACAGGCTTCGTCAGAGTTGGGCAAATGAGCTTTTTTAACTGGTTAGGTTTGTCTTTTGTGTACGCTTACGTATGTGTGAATGCAAGAGAGCTTTCTGTCTATCGCTGCTTTAAGGCAACGAAGAAGAAACATTTAATGACCACCACTGTTTTAGAGCTTTTGTTAAGCTTTTGCTTTTATATTCTCGGGAAAGATTGAAGAATAAGCTTTCTAACTGTTTACGTTTGTTTTGTGTGAAATCTAGAGAGCTTTTTTTGCCTATCTTTGATTTAAGGCAACATAGAATGGCTACCAGTGTTTTAAAGCTTTTAACAAGCTTTTGCTTTAAGATTTTAAAGATAAGCCTGCAAATATTAGAGTCAGATTTGAGATGCCAGATTTTCTTGCTTAACCTCTTGAACACCTCTAATATGATTTCTATGTAAAAAAAAATAGTTCATAGAGTAGATTTACAGTTATAAATTTTAATATAATGACCCATTTTCTGTTGAAGTTTAACTGGAAAACCTATTAAAAAAGTGTGCTGCCTTTTAAAGAAGGCCTTTTGTATTTCTAAAGAATAATAATTTCATAAAGAAACAACTTTTGTTTAATAACTGACTGCAAAAACTCAAGCTAAACTCATAAAACAAATACAACAATTGAAGCGTGGTTCAGAAAACAGAAGAAAATATGTGACTTTTTGCAAGATTCTAAACAAAACAGATTTTGTTTTATAAACAGCAAGAAAAAAATAATTTAAACAGAAAATACGTAATATTAACTTGTACAAATAAATAAATATATAAAAAAAAACACTTCCTATATGCAAATATTACTAAAAATAATAAAACCATAATAATACTATTACGAATATTATAAACAAAACAATTTGTAAGATAAACCACAGAAGTAAAAGAAAACGTTTATGGTATTTCTGAGTTCATATTCTCTAGATTAAACACGCTTTTGATTTAGCTTTTTTCTTGTAGGTGTTTGGTTGTTTGGTTTAGAGGTAAATAGTATTATCTTTTAAAACGTTAAGGCATGGTAAATATTTTTCAATATTTTTTTTTCTTAAAATTCTCATTAAAGTTATTGGAATTTTAACTAACTTTACACACACACACACTCTTATGTTAAATCTTAACTTTTATTTCAGTTGCAGTTTTGTTAATGTATTTCAACAAAAAGAAAACAAAACATATAGAAGATTTTGAAATTTGATTTGAATGGTTCTTTTCGTTTAGTCAATTATGACATTTTAACGCGCATTCACGTACAAGGTGTATAATTTTATGATTCTCATAACAACTACAACAACAATACAAACAAAATGTATACAAGAATATAGAAGTAATCTTAAATTCCATATGACATATTAGTATCAACTGTCATTAACTGCAGACTGTAAGCACGAGAGTTTGTATACAGTCTAAAAGACTGGCTAACTGACACTGTTCGGTCTGTTCGTTTCGGTTTAGAAATAGAAAATGTGTTTATAAGATTTTTCGTTGTCAAAGTGTGAAGTTCAGTTTTTTGTGCCTAAACTTAGATTGAGTTTTAAAATCGTTTAAAAATATACTACAAAACTTTTGAATGGACTTTAAGTAAAAAAAAATAAAAAATTTTTAAAATATTTGAAATCATGAAAATTTGAAAAAAAATTTTTGTTTAATAAAATATCAGCAAAAATATTATAATTGTAATAAGGACTTTTTAAAAGAATTAAAATTATTTTATGAAATTGAAACTGAAATAATAACTTTAATAACATTTTATTTTAAAATTAAATCTTAATTAAAAAAAATAATTTAATTTAAAATTAAACATAAATTAAAAAAATTTATCAACAAAAGTGCTTCAAAAACTTAAACAAGTGATTAATACTTAAAGATTTTTTTTAAATATTTAGATTTAAACCCAGTTCCTGGGATGACCCCTATAATGCTTTCGCATTTCTTAAACATTTAGTTCGATATCAGCAGATGCCAGTCCCTGGTATGACCCCATTAATGCTTTCGAACTTCTTATACATTTAGTTCGATATCAGCGGAAAACAAGTTCAATAGTTGAAACAGCATTTTTCCCCATATCAGCAGGACATAGAAGTTGAATATATATAGTTGAACACCAATTTTCTCAAGCTGCTTATTTTTGATCTTTACATATATGATTTTATAAGAGTTTCAATACTGCCCCTGAGCTATGAACAATAATATAACCAATATTTGGATATTGAGAATTTTTAAGCTCTACAAATATCCGATTTAAAGTGATTTTCTTAAACTTTTCTAAAGGATTGAGCTGCAACTCAGAACTCGAACCTGTCCTCCTCTAGTTTTAAAGATATTGTGTCCTTAAGTTTGTTTACGAATAAGGGACTTGTATAAGAGATCCAATACTGTACCAGAATTATTAACAGATTTGATCTAACATTATTAATATTGGTTATTGATTCCTTAAAATATTTAAAAAGTTTTGAACACATAACGATCTCTAAATTACAAAGGTCTACAAAATTTGAAAACAGAGTTAAAACCCAAAAACCCAATTAACTTTTCAAAGGGATTGAAGTGCTTTGAATCGGAAACTAACCTCAAAATTTCTCTCACTCTCTCGATCTTTAAATTACACAGGTCGAGAAAATTTGAAAACAGAGTTGAGACCCAAAAACCAAAGTAACTTTTCAAAAGGATAGCACTGCTTTGAATCGGAAGCGATCCTCATAATTACATTCTTACATAAGGTTTTTGAGATATCGTATTCCGAAAAACCTCAGATTTTTGGCAATTTTTTAGTTGTTATAACAGAGCGAAGACACCTTTATCTATAAATGTTCTAATGTAATCTGAAAAACCAATCTGTCGACTTTAAAATAAAGTTTAAATCTCGGTTATAACTTCTTTCTTCTTCGAAATATATTAATCTAAAGCATTAAATATCAGGTTTTTGAGATATCGTGTCCTAAATTAAAAAACCTCGAAGAGACCATTGCTTTTAACTTTTTACCTCACATCAGATTTTTGAGATATCGTGTCCTAAAGTTTGAAAAATGCCCGATTTTGACCATTTGAAACGTTAAAAGAATTATCTGTCGACTTTAAAATAAAGTTTTAAATTTTGTTATAACTTCTTTATTCTTCAAAATATCTTAACCTAAACCATTAAACATCAGTTTATAATACGTTATAATAGCGCTAAGATACCTCTATTTTTAAATGTTTGCCTCATAATTTTTCTCCCATATCAGATTTTTGAGTTATTGTGCCCTGAAGTTTGCAAAAAATTATCTGAAAGTCTAATCTATCGGCTTTAAAATATCTTAATCTAAAGCTTAAAACATGAGGTTTTTCTATTTATTCAGTATGTCCCTCTTAAATCCTCACAATCACCTAAACAACATGTTGTAAAATTTTTGACTGAATTTTTGCTGAAACCTTATTGTTTATAAATTTCAACAAAATATTTTTTTTATTTTGTATATTTTATACATTTGCGTATCTTTGAAATCTTTTGTCAGTTTCAAAAGATCTAAAGAATATTTAGAAAAGCTACTGTATTATTTTATTATAAACAATCCGAACATAGGATTTCAATGATTTATTTACACAAATCATCAAATTTCTTTAACAGGCCCAGAGAGAAAAACAAAAACTGAACTTATTAACATGGAGACCCACAAAAAAAGGGGCTAATATTTGTTAAAAGTATGCTACACAAAAGTATGGGAATATCAATCATAGCTGATGAAAGCAACATTAAAGAAAATAGTACTTTTTATAAAAAATACCTTTTTGTAAACTTATTATAATATAAACGGTACTAATACTTGTTGCAAACTGGGTAATTTATGAAAAAAATCTCGAATTTGAATACTTTCGAAAACCAGCAGGATCAAAACTGGTTGTCGACAATACGATCTACAGAAATAATGCAAATTTTCGTCTTTATTAAAAACTTACCTATTATATATAAACTGCTGATATTTGTCACAAATGGTGATCAAGTCAATTGGTGTAATCAGAGGCTTCATATGGCATGTAAAAGGCTTTACTGTACCGTTTCCTTAAGTCTACCATACCATAATATTTCTACGTTTTAATTAATCCATAACTCTGTCACAATTGTTGTTAATATACTGCTAAAAATTGCCAATTAATTTTGTTATTGTCTTTCGATATTAAACAAACATAGTGATGGTGGTCTTTTCGCTCACTGATCTTGTGCTGAAATTAAAGAATAAAATAATGTTTTTGATATTATGTGGACATGAATATATATAAACAAAAAAATGGACAAAAATATATAGTAAACAATTTTGAAAATTAAGCCAAAGAAAGAGGGAATAAGGAAATTGATAGTTAAAAAGTGGATACACCATTGCCTTTTATAAAACAGAAACTTTTTAAAGAAAAATTAATTATAAAGGGTCTTGAAAAAAATGTAGTATTTTAAAACAAAATATTTAAAAGAATTTTAAACAATTTAAAAGTAATTGCTTGGGGACACAAGTACCTTAATAAATAAAGTTTAAAATAATAAATTTAAAATAAAAACAAAAGGGATTTCTTAGAAAAAGTACTATTTTGGAAATTTATAACTAAAATTTGTATTATATGGTGAAATAATTTACTATAATAATGTTTCAAATGATAAATATTACTTTGGGACACAAATGTGTTCAAAAATAAAGTTCAAAATTACATAATTTTATAAGCTACTATATAAAGTACTAAAAAAAGTACTTTTTTAAACCATAATGAATAAAAAATGTATGTCTTTTGTGCCTAATACCTGTCAAGCTTATAGCACTTAGGGGCACAAAAGTGTTAAAGAAATAAAGTTCAAAATTGAAATAGGTTTGTAAAAAGTACTATAAAAAGTAGTTTTTATAACATTTTAAATAAAAATTTTACTATTTTAGAAATAAAAACTAAAATTTTTATAATATTCTGAAATATTTTGTTAAAAATGTTGTTGAGAATGAAAAATATTACTTTGGGACATAAATCTGTTTAAAAATAAAGTTCAAAATTACAAAATCTTATGCTCTGCTATATTAAGTACTAAAAAAAGTACTTTTTCGAAACCACTGTGAATAAGAAACGTACGCATTTTGCGACTTATTCGTGTTTAGCTTATAGCACTTAGGGACACAAATGTGTTTAAGAAGTTTAAGTTCAAAATAGTAATAGTACTTTAAAAAGTACTTTTAAAAGCAGGGTAAATAAAAATCTTACTATTTTAGAAATACAAACTAAAATTTTAATAATATTCTGAAATAATTTGTTAAAAATGTTGTTGAGAATGAACACCATTACTTGGGGACATAAATGTGTTTAAAATAAAGTTAAAAAACCCATGCCCTTTAATATTAAGTACTAAAAAAGTACTTTAATATTAAGTACTAAAAAAGTACTTTTGTGAATAAGAAACGTACGCCTTTTGCGACTAATACGTGTTTAGCTTAAAGCACTTAGGGCTACAAATGTGTTAAAGAAGTGAAGTTCAAAAGGGCAATAGTACTGTAAAAAGTACTATAAAAAGTACTTTTTAAAACATGGTAGACAAAAATCTTCTTATTTTTGAAATTAAAACTAAAATTTTTATTATATTCTGAAACAATTTGCTAAAATTTTTGTTGGAAATTATTAATATTACTTTGGGACACAAATGAGTTAAATAATTAAGTTCAAAATTACAAAATCTTATGCCCTATCATATTAAGTACTAAAAAAGTACTTTTTTGAAACCACTGTGAATAAGAAACGTACGCCTTTAGCGACTAATACGTGTTTAGCTTAAAGCACTTAGGGCTACAAATGTGTTAAAGAAGTAAAGTTCAAAATTGTAATAGTACTTTAAAAATTACTATAAAAAGTACTTTTTTATAACATGGTAAACAAAAATCTTCTTATTTTAGAAATTAAAACTAAATTTTTAATAATATTTTGAAATAATTTGTTAAAAATGTGGTTGAGAATGAAGACTATTGCTTGGGGACACAAATGTGTTCAAAAATATATTTCATAATTACAAAGCTTATGTTCTACTATATAAAGTACTAAAAAAGTACTTTTTTGAAACCACTGTGAATAAGAAACGTACGCCTTTTGCCACTTATTCGTGTTTAGCTTAAATCACTTAGGGGCACAAATGTGTTTAAGAAGTTTAAGTTCAAAATGGTAATCGCACTGTAAAAAGTACTTTTAAAAACTTACTATTTTACTAAAATTTTTATAATATTTTGAAATAATTTGTTAAAAATGTTGTTGAGAATGAAAAATATTACTTTGGGACACAAATGTGCTAACAAATTAAGTTCAAAATTACAAAATCTTATGCCCTACTACATAAAGTACTAAAAAAGTACTTTTTAAAAACATAGTGAATAAAAAACCTACATCTCTTGTGACTTATATTTGTTTAGCTTACAGCACATAGGGACACAAAAGTAGCAAAAAATTAACTTCCAAATGGCATTAGTAGTGTAAGAAGTACTGTAAAAAGTACTTTCTTATAACATTTTAAATAAAAATTTTACTATTTTCGAAATTAAAATTAGAATTTTTATAATATTTTGAAATAATGTGTTAAAAATGTTGTTGAGAATGAACACTATTACTTGGGGACACAAATGTGTTAAAAAAATAAGTCCAAAATTTTAAAATACCATGCTCTTTAATATTAAGTACTAAAAAAGTACTTTTTAAAACCATACTGAATAAAAAAACCTGTAACTTATACTTGTTTAGCTTATAGTACTTATGGACACAAATGAAGCAAAAAATTAAGTTTCTAATGCCATTAGAAGTGTAAAAAGTACTTTTTTGGCACTCAATTAGTACCAAAAAGTTAGGGGACAAGTTAAGGTTTTGTTTATAGAGTTTTAAGAAATATTTTCCGTTCAATTTAAAATCTTTATTAGATTTTAAATTATTTCTATAGTTAGCTTGACAAGTTTCTATAAAAGTACTTTATTTTTAGGTACTTTTTTTTGCTATTTATTTCTTTAGATTTCACATGTTTAGCAATTTAACTTGCAGTGCTATTAATATTATGAATAATTTTAAAAATATGTAATAAAAAATCAAATAAAAAAAAAACTAAAATTGTATGCGTTTTCTAACATCCGGTACGAAATAAAACAAACTTTCAACAAAATGAATATGTTTTTCTCCAATTATAATAATATGTACTTGAAAAACTATTGCTATAGGTAAATAATATTATATATTTTTAAAATACATACATACATATATAATAAATATTTCGAAAAAAAAAATGTTTTTAAAATGACATCATATTAAATTTGTTAAAAAAAAAAGTACTAAAAACAAAATACAAACAAATTTAAAGGCAAATTTTTTGAAAAACAAATACTTTGATACTTATATTTATATAAAAAAAGAACTTTGATAAATTAAAAATAATAATTTTAAAGTAATAATTAAACAATTATTTTCTTTTATAAAAATTATGAATTGCAGTTCAGTGTATGCGGCACCTTTGCTAGCGTCAGCAGCCAATGGCATGCAGTATGGTATGCAGTCAACAGCCTCAGCTTCAACACCTCCGCCAACAGCCTCACAACATCATAGCTCTGGTTCAGGTGTAGCCACTACATCGAGTCAAAGTAATCATACTACCGCTGGGGCTTTAACAACTAACTCCAATAACAATAATCTCAATGAAACAAATTCTCATTCGGATGACTATGGTTCACCCAAAAGTACACAAAGTAATGGTGCTGGTGGTGGTGGTGGTACTTTGCCAGCATTCCAGCGTATAGCCACTACTTCCTATAATCAAAATACACATGCTTCAGCAGTCGATCGTTATGGCTCCTTGACTAATTATAGAACTCATGTAAGTTGCTTTAAAATACTCTACGTTTTTTTTTTCAAAATTTACTTTATTAAATATATTTTATTTTTCCTTTTCTTGACAATTTAGAACGATACTTGGTCTAGTCCTTATGAGGCCATTAGTTATGCTCCCTCTTCGGTGGTGGGTAATCAAGCTTTGAATAATGTCCTAACTGCCGCCAATACAAATGTTATACGTTCCGCTGTTAATGGTCGTACGGTCAGCTCATCAGCTGAGGTAACAAGTCCTGCTGCTGCTGCTACTAATTTAGTAGCAGCCCATTTGTCGGCCTCTGCCTCATTGTCAGCCAGTAAGTTTAAATTTAAATTTCAATTAATATTGTTTATTTTTTGTTTCGTAGTTAATTACTTTATTTATTATTTATATTAAAAACACGTATTTGCCTAGTATTATATATTAATTTAAACTGATAAGCTTTATATATTAATGTGTTCACACATACCAAAACAAAAAAAAGAAGAAAAAGGCTATGACCTTTTTCTTAAAGCAGACAAACAGTATTTAAAATAATTTAAATATAATTTCAAGTTAATTTATTTATAAAAAAAAATATTTCAAAACGTTGAAAACCTATATTCTCTCAAGAAATTTCTTTTGAATTTCCCTGCCTTATGTATCTGTCCCTTCATTAACACGCATGTGTGGCCACATTAAAGAAAAACATAAATTTTGTGCTTATAAAAATTTCACACTTACTCAGTTTTCACAAAATTGTTGTTTGAGTATCCTTCAAAATTTAGGTAGATTTTAAGAAAATTTTCTTTTTCCTATTTACGTAACCTGTGTAAATGTGGTCTGGGTTTTGGTTTTTGTGTAAATATTTACTAGTTAAATAAAGGACTTTGTGAAACCATTTGTTGTTATAGATTTCCATACAGTTTTTTTCTATTTAAAATTAGTCTTTTGTAGTGGATTGGTTTTAGTTAACGACTTCCTTTTTAAAGCTACAACTAATTTGAATTTACTGTTCCTAAAGCCTAAAAAATGAACAAGATGTTAAAACCTTCAACTGCTTTCAACTTTTCACTTTCTGTACGTTTAAGTCACGTCTGAGTGTCTTCTAAAAGTCACTTGCATGTAACTAATTGATGGCTCTTCTGCGAGGAAAAGTTCTTCCAAACAAAACAACAATATAATTATACTCCAGCGATTAAATGTGAGAGCACATTCATCGTATTATCGCATGGAAGACACTTTCGAGTTTCGCTATAAAAGTTGGTTAGATAGATAGACAGACAGACAGATGGATAGATAGATAGATAGATAGATAGATAGATAGATAGATAGATAGATAGATAGATAGATAGATAGATAGATAGATAGATAGATAGATAGATAGATAGATAGATAGATAGATAGATAGATAGATAGATAAATAGATAGATAGACAGATAGATAGATAGATAGATAGATAGATAGATAGATAGATAGATAGATAGATAGATAGATAGATAGATAGATAGATAGATAGATAGATAGATAGATAGATAGATAGATAGATAGATAGATAGATAAATAGATAGATAGATAGATAGATAGATAGATAGATAGATAGATAGATAGGTAGATAGATAGATAGATAGATAGATAGATAGATAGATAGATAGATAGATAGATAGATAGATAGATAGATAGATAGATAGATAGATAGATAGATAGATAGATAGATAGATAGATAGATAGATAGATAGATAGATAGATAGATAGATAGATAGAGATAGATAGATAGATAGATAGATAGATAGATAGATAGATAGATAGATAGATCGATAGATAGATGATGATAGATAGATAGATAGATAGATAGATAGATAGATAGATAGATAGATAGATAGATAATATAGATAGATAGATAGATAGATAGATAGATAGATAGATAGATAGATAGATAATAGATAGATAGATAGATAGATAGATAGATAGATAGATAGATAGATAGATAGATAGATAGATATAGATAGATAGATAGATAGATAGATAGATAGATAGATAGATAGATAGATAGATAGTCTAGAGATAGATAGATAGATAGATAGATAGATAGATAGATAGATAGATAGATAGCTAGATAGATAGATAGATATAGATAGATAGATAGATAGATAGATAGATAGATAGATAGATAGATAGATAGAATAGATAGATAGATAGATAGATAGATAGCTTATTAGTTAGCTCGTTCTATCTTTCGTTTCTTCGTTAGTTTGAAGGATATATGTATGTTTCATCAAATCCAAATATACACATAGGCCTCCATCGGGCCTATCGGGAATTGAATCCTGTCCGACTGACTGGAACTCTACCTGAGGCTCACAATAAGCGAATTTAAACTTATCATTAAGTAATTTTTGGCTTCTTCAAAGCAAGTTTAAACGTTACAACTTTTTCTTTAAGTTTTTCCGGTTTCTTTCGTCAAATGATATCGGTCAAGTGGGTGCTAACAGTTGTAATTAAGAATTTTGAACCTCATAACATATTTTAATCATTTGAGCGAGTACTTAAAACAATAAAAAATATCCCTTTGAAAGTTTCCACAGTTTGATATCAAGAAATCTACTGTTACGATGATTAAAATCCGTCCAAATTTTTTCGATTTTAAGTTCCCTGAGTAACTGAATAGTAAGATACTAGCCCTAAGACTTAAAAGGTTTAAGAGAATAGTTTAAATATAATTAAGATAAAAGATCAAAAACTTACGTAGAAGCAATATTTCATTTAAAATATCAAAAAAATATCGTTTAGATTAGAGCCCCAAATAAATTAAACATGAATATTAACAATAACTTAAACTTAGTTTAAATTAAAAACTAACATACTCCTCCTTAAAATATGCTACTAATATTAATTTTATTCTTAAGCCTACAAATACTCTACATCAACTAACCTACTATCATTTTTTTATTTAAAATCATTCAACACTATTTATATTTCTTTTTTAAATCATTTAGAAAAACAAACAAATATTTATTATTTTTTATAATAAATTCAATTAATTTTTTTTTTTGATTTTGTTACACAATCACACATAATTTTTACTACAACAAAACAACAACAATAGGAACTATATAACTTTTTGTTTTTCATTAAATTATTAAGTAAAATTTTTTTTATGTTTGGAAACGTTAAAATAGCAAAAAAAGAAACCCCAAACATTATAAATATTGATGGTATTTTGTTATGTGTCTATTATATTTGAAGCATTTTTTGATGCCGATTTTTTTACGGAGGGGCGAGAATGTGTCAATTGTGGTGCAATTTCAACTCCACTATGGCGACGTGATAATACCGGACATTATTTATGCAATGCGTGCGGTCTTTATCATAAAATGAACGGAATGAATCGTCCCTTAATTAAACCACCCAGAAGATTGGTAAATTATTTTACAGTAATTACAAAAAAGAAAAACAAAATTTTTGAATTTATCTTTTATAATTTACAAAAAAAAAATAAAGAAAATCAAGCTTATAGAAATCCTTTGCCCTTTGTTTTTAAAACGTTCTCGCTTCTTAAAAGTTTATAGTTTTGCAGAGATTAAAAAAAACCTAGAAAAATTAATTGAATTTATTATAAATATAAAATAACAAAAAAAATTAATATTTTAATAAGTTTTTTTTTTGTATTATTTTGAATGAATGCTTTAGTTAGTTTGTTAAAATTTTGTAGAAAAAAAATTAAATGCAATTAATTTTTTTTTGTTTGTTAAACATTTAATTAATGAAACAACTCAATCACTATATTACAGTGGCCGCTGAATCAGGCGGGGATTTCTATAAGACCTTTCCGTATACAAATCGGAACAGCAACAACAACAACAGCACTACCAACATTAAAGAGGAACATGTTGTTAGTCGTGCTACTTCGCGACGTCTGGTAGGTGTTTTTCTTAATATACGATTTGTTTTTTTATTTTTTCAAATTCAAAAATTTTGTTTTTTTCTAATTTTTGAGTATTTGATAATTGTCCAATTCACAATAGATTGTGCGATTGTGAATACGACAATTGTTTTTTAAGTTAGAAAACTTTTAATTAATTTTTGTTTTTTTTTTCTTAATTTTTTAATAAAGAGTGCCTCTAGAAGGGCTGGTTTGACTTGCTCCAATTGTTTGACTACCCAAACTTCTTTATGGCGTCGTAATCCCAATGGTGAACCGGTGTGTAATGCCTGTGGTCTCTATTACAAGCTGCATAGTGTTAAACGTCCCTTAACCATGAAAAAGGATACAATACAGGTAAATTTTTAAAGAAATTATACAATATTCTAAATTTTTCTAGAAAAGTTTTTATAAATTAAGAATTCCGAACTAAATTTTTATAAAATTTTTTCTTCAACAGACTCGCAAACGTAAACCCAAAGGCTGTAAAGCCGAAAAATTATCGAAAAAGCAAGCTGCCGCAAATGCAGCTCTTGCTGCGGCGTCTGAACAATCTATAAATGCCTCAAATAATACTCTCAATACTAGCACAGAAAGTGCCAACTTGAGCCTGCTCAATGGCGATCATGGTAAGTGTTAAACGAAAACTATAGCTCATCTCTCAGCATGCTTATTAATAATTTATCGTATTCTTCTCTTTTTTGTCTCTTTTCATATTGATTATCAATTTAATTGTCGTTTTATTGTGGGGTAAAAAAATTTATGTTTAAAATAAAGATATTAAACCTTTAACACAACAATTATTAAATGCATCAACATCATCACTAACACAATCGGCGGCTACATCACCCACCAATAGTATATCATCGCCTTGTCATAATAACAATAACAATAATCACAGCATGAATATGTCACCAACATCACCGTTAATGCAACAACAACAACAGCAACAGCAGCAATCACAACAGCTTAATAATATGGGTAATATGTCACCACAGCAATATCAGCAACAACATGCACAACAGCAGCAGCAGCAACAAATGTCACCCATAATGTTTCAACATCATCAACATCAAGCCTCATCTGCCTCTTCATCTCCCTCTAATCATTTAAATTCTAATAATAATAACAATAACAATACAACAACATTTAATCATAATGATAATGAAAATTTGAAATTTATGCAAAAATATATACAACAGCAACAGCAAGCGGAACAACAACAATTAATGAATACAACCACACCACAGCAACATACAACGAATACGCTAATGAATCCTCATTCACCCAGCAGCAGCAACAACAACACCACATCACCAACAGCAGCAGCTGCCAACAATGTGCAACTCCCAACAACAACAACAATTCACAGACACAACAACAACAGCAGCAACAACAATATCTACAGCAACAATTACACCAACATCATCATCATCAACAGCAGCAACAACTATTAACAGCCAACAATCCTCATGGTCACCCAACCAATCTACATATGGGATCTAATCATCATAGTCCTATAAATTCCTATCATCCCGAACCACCAACCAACTCACCACCCACCTCTCCTGTCTATGAAACTTATGGTGAATTATTACCTTCCTCGAATGATCCCAATAACAGCATTAAAATCGAACAATTACATCAACATTTGGCTGAAGAGCAACAACACCAGCAGCACCAACAACAACAACAGCAAATCTTACACAGCCATTTAAATAATATGAGTCGTAGTCCCTCCATGGATGATGATTATGAATATCATCAATTTTTACTACAACGTCAGCAACATTTACACGATTTGCAACAGCAACAGTTTTTGCAATTCGTTCCACAACATTTGCATGATTTTAGTCGTAAGTTCGATAGGGAGACTGTAGTGAAAATGGAATAATTTTAAAGATGTTATTTAATCCGTTTCCAGTTGTTAGACTGGAGCTCGAAGGACCATATACATTTTCATTTCAGTCGTTACAAAACTTTGGTTTTTATAACTTTTAAAATTTCTATTTTAAAAGAAATGTTTAAACCCTTTTCTAGCTGAGGGAACTTATAAGTAACACTTCGTATAAATATTTTTACTATAGAAAGTTCTTGGAGCAACTGAAATGATATCTTAGTTCCGAAAGACTCGGTGCTATAAAATTTGCTTTCCACAAAAGGCTATTTATTGAAAAAAAAAAACTCTCAAAAAATTCGAATTATAATTCAAAAAACTCAATTTTAAAGGTTATGAGTTTCGAAGGAATTCTAAATTTTAACCAACTTTATCTGGTTATTGCCCAGGCATGGAAAATTAAGATTTTAAAATAGTACTAATTTATAAAAAGATTTTTTACTTTTTAAAGTACTAAAGTTGAATAGATTATAGACTAGACTATGGACTAGACCAGAGACTAGACTATAGACTAGACCAGAGACTAGACTATAGACTAGACTATAGACTAGACTATAGACTAGACTATAGACTAGACTATAGACTAGACTATAGACTAGACTATAGACTAGACTATAGACTAGACTATAGACTAGACTATAGACTAGATAGACTAGACTATAGACTAGACTATAGACTAGACTATAGACTAGACTATAGACTAGACTATAGACTAGACTATAGACTAGACTATAGACTAGACTATAGACTAGACTATAGACTAGACTA
>NW_023996845.1:0-2500 GCF_015586225.1 Lucilia sericata
CTAACTCCTATGCTCTTATTTTCTCAAGCTAAAGACATACAGAGAGCGTATTTCTTACTCTCTTCCGTCTCCTAATCTAACTGGAATTTTGAAATTATTTAAAACTTTCAGTTTTATCTTTATATTAAATTTAATAATTTAAAATTTTCCGTTAAATATAATAATTTAAACCAATGAAAGTTTTCAACATTTTTCTGTTCATCATGCTTGATGATTTCGAGCACAAGGAGCTGGTGTTTACATGTGTTTGTGTGAAGTATTGTGTCTATATAAAGAGCAAGTAGCAAGTCTGATATTTATTATAATGAAAAGCTGCTTAAAATGTCAACTTCGAAAGGAAGATGACAAAAACACAACAAACTTGTATATCCTGCATAAGGATGAAATATATACACTAGTAGTTATTACAGGGATATTATATCGATGTCTGCGTATTAACATTGAAAGCAATTTTATAAAATATGATAAAAGCATACGAAGACTACTTAAATAAATATTATATATAAAACTGCTGCATACAGCAGCAATTGTTTGTAAATATATTTTATTACTTACCGATCAATAATGACAGGATCTGATGGTGTTTCATTGCGGTTTCCACAACTTTTTTTGTCGCAACAACGGCTGTAAATAAAAAAAGAACAACAAAAACAATAAAATGTTAAAAAGACGAACAATACAAAAATAAATTGGTTTATTGTCATGATGCATTTGACTAAGGATAATGAAAATTTACATTTAACCAGCAACAAGTCTTTAAAAATTTACAAATTTGTTTTAATTGCTTTAAACAAAGGAGCTTTCTAAGCTCCTTTACCAGAGATTCTGGTGGGGATCGAACCAACAACCTCCTGACAGACAGACTAGAACAATACCCACTAACCTATAAGAGGCATCCTACATATATAGTAAACTGCAGACACCAACCACCATCTAGTTGATAGATTTCCATGGAGTTTTTTTCTACAAACTCTTTCATTTTTGTTTTATTTAGCCTCTAATCAATAAGTTTATTGTTATTGGAATATAGTACCTGTATTATAGCATGGATCTATAATCGTTGTATGTTTTGTTCCCTGTTAAGTTTAGTCAATACTTTAATGCGTGAAAAAATATGGCATAAAGCCAAATTCATTGTTATCTACTCTTATACTGTTGACTAACCATAATTTTTCAGCATAAATACACTAACAACCAAGTAATATTTTTTGTTTTTTTTATACTTTTTTGGTGATACTTAAAAAAAGGAGTGACAGAGATAATGTATTATGGACACAGGCGAAGATATACACACACATACATACATACTACACATCCTTTTATGTATAGAAAAAAAGGGCAAAATAAAAAAAGAATAACAACAACATGAAATGAGTGCGTTATTCGTAACGATAACAGGACCCATTGTTAATGTTGCTAAAGCTCAAACAACCATTTTATGATGATGCTGTTTATATGAATTTAACTCCCCAACAACCACCCACTAGCACACTATATACATAACACACACTCACGCATACTACAACACTTGCTCACTCAACAATAAAGAGACAGACAGACGACACTTAAACAGTTAGACCTAGAAAAAGTAGAAAGGAATAGAGTATAAATAGACCCTGTTGCAAAATACTACAAACAAATTTACAATTTAACTCCATTTTATAAACCTGCAGGAGTGTGTGTGTGTTAGCGTTTGCATATTGAAGCTACTACACTGGACATCATCGTCATCAACTTAGAATCATCAGTTAGTTAGAAACAAAACAACAACAAAACATAAAACAGTTAAAGAAAGGAAGCAAAAGAGAAAAGAAACAAACGTTAGTATAAAACAAAATGAAGGAAGTTGAAACAATCAAGGCCATTTTAAGAAGAACTATATATCAGACCCTCAAACCTGCACTCAAATGACGGTTTCTTTAAGCTTTGCCAAAGCTTAAAGGAATTTAAAAGCACTAATTCAAGTTTTCAGTTTTATTTTCTTTATAAACTAGACATTTATTTAAATAGCTGCCAAATTTGTTTAAAAAAAACTCACCACAATTGAAATAACGAAAATCAAATACCAAAGCTAACAACAACAACAACAAAATAAACCAAACATTTTCCTGATGATGAGCTACAAATGTATCAAACAAAAGTGTGAAAATGTAGACAAATCTAAGAGATTTTTGTTAAAGAAGGATTTGTTTGTTAAGGAAAAAAATTTAACAAAAAAAAAAGGAAATTTAGTTTAAAGCAAATAATACTAAAGATTGAAGTATAAAAAATACAGAGAAAGGAAATTGTATACTCAAGGGGTTTAAGTACCGTAATAGATAGAAATGTCTAAATGTTGGTTTGTGTTTTTTTTTCTATTCTTTGTTTTGTTTATACTCTATCACTCTCTTTTTTCCCTTTTATTTTTCTTCTTTTTTTTATTTATTATGCAAACAAAGTAGAGTGTTGATTAAAAAAATTGAATAAAGCTATATACTTTACAGCAGGTTAACTTTAGGCT
>NW_023996845.1:7500-20347 GCF_015586225.1 Lucilia sericata
CATACAAGATAAACAAACATATATTGACATACATACATACCCATACATTGGTATTTTTAAAAACAGACATACACAGTTACAGAGTTATTCAAACAATTGATAAATGTTTGTCATACGAATGTAGATTAAAAAGAGAATAAATTTACAAAATAAATTATTTTAAAGTGTTTATATATGCCCTGCCAGCAAATTTGAGTTTAATTTTGGATACATGAACTGAATAGTCACTATAAAGGCTCAATTTTATGTTTCTCAGTGCTAAGTTAAAAAATTTACAAAAACAAAATACAGTACTTTCTAATTTTGATCATAATTTTGTTAAATTTTAGTGCGTTTTAATATACCAAAAGCAAAATTAAATGATAATAAGTAGATAGAATAAAAATTTCAAAAACTAACACTTTTTAATACAATAAGAAGATAGTTTAATGCAGAATCATTCTTGCTCTCAAAATTAAGAAGGAAAAGTGTTTGCACATTTCAGTAAATATATTTATTTCATTGTGATCAGTTGTGTGATATATTGTGAAATTTAGATTTTGTAATAAATTGTGTTAATTTAAAATTTAATATATCTAAAACATAGTTTAATATAAAATAAGCATCAGTGAGAGATTAGTGAGTGCAAAACAGTATAATAAAGGAGAAATAAAAAAAATTATTATAAAGTCGCTTTTATAACATAAAAGAGTATAAAATCATGACACTTTCCAGCTTCTCTATTGATATGGCAAAACTGGAAATTTACTACATTTACGAAATTTTATGTTATAAAAAAGTGACTTGAAATTGAAACGAAATGGACACATCAAGTAAGTATTAAACAGGCGGAACAGTTTCTTCCGAACGGGGTCACTTTTTATTCACTCAGATTATATCAAATTAGATTGTTTTAAACATTAAGCTGTAACGTTATGGTTACAATTTGGATAGAAATTGTTGGCAGGGTGTATGTATATATCGAGGGCTTGGTTATGAATAACTTTATAGAGTTAGAGTCCAAATCAAACTAATTTTGAACAATTAGGGGAGTTATAGTCGGCTATAATGATTCTAATATCTAAAAAATTGGAGTTTAGTTTATAAAACTAGAAAAAAATTATAGGAGGATATTTTATTTATTATACTTTTTTGTACAGAAATTGAAAGGCCTTTGAAATACCTTTCTTTTAATATACATATTGTTTACAAATAGAACTTGTTATTAAAGATATGTATGTTCAAAATTGCATGTCTTTAAATCGAGTTAGCGTTAGTTTTTTTCTTGATGCCTTCTAATAAACCAATTTTGTTGTTTTTCCATAGCAACATAGTACTTGACTCTATTATTACTATTACGATTCAAAATTATAATCTCTAAGATATTTCGGGGCTTCAGAAAGCTCATTTAAACTAATGAATGGATAAACGGACATCTCTAAACAAAAAGTATCAACATTGCTATAAAATATTAAACTATTTGTTAATTTAAAAAAGAAAACAACAACACTTTTATAAAACCCCTTCCTAATCTAATCAAATTGTCTAAAATGGCTTCAACTATTGCATGCATTTTGCTCGCATCTAAAACAAATAATATAGGAAGGACCATTTCATAACTGAAAAACTCATAAATAGAAAAACTAATCATTATCGCCATCATTATGGTTATTGTTTTTATGGTGGCATTATTAAGAGCATATCTCAAAAATCCCCCCAAATAACAAAAAAAAACTCCACCAAAACAGCATATAGCCAGAAGCATACAATATAGCAGGATGTGTTTTTTCCTTTGAAACGATGCACTGATATGATGCAACCAAAAAAAAATGACTGCGGACAATAAGCCATCAAATGTTTGGCTGCATGCTGCTGTTCTAGTGCTAATATGCAGCAATAGCAGGGCATTTAGTTAAAATAAAAAGCTGCAAAATTAAAAACAACAGTTTTATAGGTATACAATGCTAAACTGTGTATATTTTTAAGGAGTAGAGTATTGTTGTCTATATAATGCGTAAAATCGCGATAAATTATTTTGTATGTTTTCTACTTTTTTTTCATATTTGCTGCTGTTTCATTGGCATATTTTGGCATTACATTCGCTTTGGTTTCATTTTTTTTTTTTTTGATGAAATATGATCTTTTATATGGTAGCCTGCCAGCCAGCTAGTCAGTCAATAATCTATAGAGCATATCAGCACGTGGTGGCAGCATTATCATCATGTGTCCTCAAATTACAATTGCAATTGCTTCTTTACCTTTCTTCATTTCATTCATATGGGTCCAAAATATGTATTATAAAGCGTTTTAAGAGCATTTGTAATATAACATGTTTTGTTATCTGATCAAGTGTAATTATGAATATTTCTTGTTTGTTGGTCTTTTTGCTGTATTGTTGTTGTTGTTGTTTTTGTTGATTATCATTATTTTAATGTCTTTGAAATCAGATCTGTTTGAGAGTTGTAGGCAAATTTTAGGGTTGCAACACCAGCAACCAACAAAAGTTGGTCAAAATTTAACCCTTAAGTAGCAGATTATTCTTGGAGAATATAATTGTTTGGGCTGTGTAAAACAGTTGTTTTAAAGAGTTCATTAACACGTTCACATTGCTATAAAGATTTTAGGCAGTTTTACAAATACATATAAAAACCTGCTTCCAAGTAAGTAGCCATCGTGTACATATCACGCATTCTTTAAGAGAGGGTAAGCGGTTTTATTACTCTCTATTTCATTTAACTCTTTCTCTCTTTCTTATAGAATACATTAACTGTCTTATTTATAAAATTTTATCAAAATTTGTTCTATAAACCTTTGATAAATTGTTATGAATAAGCCTGTAAGTGTATATGTGAAGTTTTCTTTCTGTTATTTTTTAAAAATTCCTTTATATCATAATTAGTTTTAAAGATTCTTAAAGATTTCCTTCCTTAACTTCACTGTTTTTATTTGAAAAATGAATAATGAAATTTTGTTTAAAAATTTTTCCGAAACTAATGTAATCACATTTCAAGTACAAAGACAATTGTTTGAAAAATTACTAGACCAAACAGCCTCCCCTATTAACGTTTTGTCAACCTTAATAAAAACTGCAGGAAAATAGAAAAACAAAAAAGTTCTAGCTTGTGCCTTGTGTCATTTTTTTGGGAATTTCTAATCGTAATAATATTACTTTGATCTAAACTAGATAATCGGATCAAATGATTGTTCATTTCCTTTAGCTCTGGCGATAAAAGGGCCATACACAATTAGATACAAAAACTTTGTTTTGAAATTTCTTGTATTTTAGCGAAAAAGGGGTGGTAATAAAGATAAATAATTGTGGGAAAATATTTATGGACTTACAATTTTAAAATAAAAGTAATTACACACACCTACTAATTTAAGGAAGTGTTATAAAACTATTAAATAATAAAAATTATTTAATTAAAAATTTAATTCAAACAATGAAAAATTTTAATCATTTAAAAAATTTCAAAATCAATAGTTTTAAAGCAAATTTTTATCACTTGAATTTCAATTTTAAAAAGGTCATGTGTTATAAATTTTTGCATTAGTTTAGCTTATTTTTTTTAACAATTTTGTCATTTTATTAATAATTTCTATGTTGTTATCAGTTAATCTGCTATTGTTAAACAAACAAATAAATGAAAAAATACACATGGCTCATTGATTCTTTGTGTTCATTTCGAAAAAAATAATAAAAAAAAACCTAAAACAAACTGACATCGACCAGCAAATCGATTTATAATAAAAATAATAAAAACCAAACATGATCAATGTTAAAATATTATTATCTATACAAAAGTACATTGTTATGTTTTTAAACGTATATTGACGATAAAGACTTAATAAAAATTAAAGGGGTAATATTGGGGTACGTTGTCATTTTTTTGTTTTTGTTAAATAAGTATTTTACACCCAAATATTACAATAAAAATAATACATAAAAAAACATCCAATTTACAGCAGTGACCTCCGCCTCTTAGAACAACAAGAACAACAGCAATACTATACTCATAACAGAGTCTATAAAAATTTGTCACCCTAGAAATTAATTGCCCTTGAAAACAATACAGAATAAAAAGAACAACAGCAACAAATTCAAAGTCCAATAAGTCACCAGTGTGGAAATGTATAAAATGTGTATGTATTAACTAAAACACACATACATACTCTCACTCTAAAATATCCTTGAATATATACTTTTTTAATAGTAACAGTAGTTAGTCACTTACAAGCAATTTTTTAAAAGGGATAAATGGAACAAAAATCTATAACTAAATTGTAATAGTTCAACCGCTCTTCCTCTGTGTTACACTTTAACTCTTCCTGTTCGTCCCTTTCAAGGAAGAAGACATATGGCCAGTTAAACAAGGCAACAATTTTTATTTGAAAATTGCTAAATCTGCACTTTTTAACAAACTATTTGGCTCTACTCTCTACCTCTTTCTCTCTTTCCCTCCCCCTAAACACCCAAAGGACTTTCGCACAAACAATGTGAAACAACAACGATATCAAAAACATTAGTGAAAAAAAAACAATCCTTTTTAGTGGGCGCTACCTCTGAAAGGTAATGACTTCGATTTTTATGTTTTTTGCCTCTATATTTGCCACTTAACCAGCAGCAGGAGCACGAGCAGCAACCCATTTAAATGCTTGACAACTCAATTTATTGAGTTAGTATGTTGGTTGATGCGTGCAGGACGCACTTAATTAACTGTGACAATCAATTTTGAATGCAACTTATGGCTCGTTTGAAGACAAATTCATTTCGTTTGAAAACTTTATCAATAGCAGTTTTAATGCACAGACAAACCATACACAATGTTTTCAAAATAGTAATTCAAATAGATTTTTTTTAGATTTTTGAAATTTCAACTTACTTGTTTTGTTACGGAGTCTATTAGTCTGACGAAAATATCCTGTTCTTGGCGGGCACCTGAAATAGAAATAGAGGAAAAGTAAATTAAGAAGTCAAAGGAAAACAGACCTAAACTAGAGCTGGACTGAAATAGAACTGAACTAGAAACTGAACAAGAACTGAAAAAGACTGAACAAGAATGAACAAGAACTGAACAAGAACTGAACAAGGAACTGACAAAGAACAACGAACTGAACAAGAACTGAACAAGAACTGAAACTGAACTGAAACTAGAACTGAACTAGAATCTGAACTAGAAACTGAACTAGAACTGAACTAGAACTGAACTAGAACTGAACTAGACTGAACTAGAACTGAACTAGAACTGAACTAGAACTGAACTAGAACTGAACTAGAACTGAACTAGAACTGAACTAGAACTGAACTAGAACTGAACTAGAAACTGAACTAGAACTGAACTAGAATGAACTAGAACTGAACTAGAACTGAATAAGAAGCTGAACTAGAACTGAACTAGAACTGAACTAGAACTGAACTAAGAACTGACTAGAACTGAACTAGAAACTGAACTAGAACTGAACTAGAACTGAACTAGAACTGAACTAGAAACTGAACTAGAACTGAACTAGAACTGAACTAGAACTGAACTAGAACTGAACTAGAACTGAACTAGAACTGAACTAGAACTGAACTAGAACTGAACTAGAACTGAACTAGAACTGAACTAGAACTGAACTAGAACTGAACTAGAACTGAACTAGAACTGACTAGAACTGAACTAGAACTGAACTAGAACTGAACTAGAACTGAACTAGAACTGAACTAGAACTGAACTAGAACTGAACTAGAACTGAACTAGAACTGAACTAGAACTGAACTAGAACTGAACTAGAACTGAACTAGAACTGAACTAGAACTGAACTAGAACTGAACTAGAACTGAACTAGAACTGAACTAGAACTGAACTAGAACTGAACTAGAACTGAACTAGAACTGAACTAGAACTGAACTAGAACTGAACTAGAACTGAACTAGAACTGAACTAGAACTGAACTAGAACTGAACTAGAACTGAAGTAGAACTGAACTAGAACTGAACTAGAACTGAACTAGAACTGACTAGAACTGAACTAGAACTGAACTAGAACTGAACTAGAACTGAACTAGAACTGAACTAGAACTGAGCTAGAACTGAACTAGAACTGAACTAGAACTGAACTAGAACTGAACTAGAACTGAACTAGAACTGAACTAGAACTGAACTAGAACTGAACTAGAACTGAACTAGAACTGAACTAGAACTGAACTAGAACTGAACTAGAACTGAACTAGAACTGAACTAGAACTGAACTAGAACTGAACTAGAACTGAACTAGAACTGAACTAGAACTGAACTAGAACTGAACTAGAACTGAACTAGAACTGAACTAGAACTGAACTAGAACTGAACTAGAACTGAACTAGAACTGAACTAGAACTGAACTAGAACTGAACTAGAACTGAACTAGAACTGAACTAGTACTGAACTAGAACTGAACTAGAAATTAATATGAGCAGAAGTATAAGAAGCAGTACTCCAAATTTATTAAAACAATGTTGTACTTACCATTTGCATAGAGTAATTGTAGTCGATATTGTATTCCATTATTGGTTTTTGTAGAATCTGATTCAGAATCTTTTTCAATAAATCCTATAAAAGCAGTCCTTTCGATTTCAATGGGTTGGCCAGCACGATCATAGAGAGCAATAACAAAATGGAAAAAATTTGATTTTCTCAAGTTGCTGGGTGGTTGCTTCTCAAAGTGAGCTCTACCAATGCCCAAGCTGAAAAATAAAAAGAAAAAAATTAAAATTTTTATTAATTTTTTAATAGTAAATTTATATAAAAAAAAAAAAAAAAAAAACTATTTAAAACGTTTTCCTATGGAGTTTCTTTCATCATATGTATGTAACTTGATTGTGTCTCCTGTCAATAAACAACACCTTATAATTATAGTTTAAAACATTTAAATACAAATTATGCTCAATTTCCCTTCATCAGCTTCTTAAATAAGACATTAACAGGAAATAAACCCCAAAAAACATGTTTTAACAAAGTTTAACATGTGTAAGAGAAAGTGTAATTGTATAAAGATCATTTGTTTAAGTTAATTATGTTTAATAAACTTGTCTAATAGTTTAATAATTGCAAGTAAAATAATATAATTTTATAAGAGCGTGTGTCAAGTACAAGTATTTAGTGTGTCACACACATTCTGCTGTTACTTGATGACATGTCCTTTTTCCTTTTGCTTAATTACAGGTTTGACACAGTGTGCAAACAAACTAAATGAAAAAATAAAATGACCTAAAATGAAGTGTATAGTACAATACCACCAAATTATTTATAATAATAACAACAATAATAAAATAAGGATTGTTAGAGCATGTAAACACAAAATGTCACCATATTGTTTTCTTTATTAACAGGACGGACTTAACTGTTTTTCTTTTTGGGCTAAGCAAATATTGTAATTGTTCACAAGAATAATTGCACATTCAAATGCACAAGTAAACTACAAAAAAAAAAAAAAAATATTATGATTATATCAACATTTTGTTTGAATACAACAATTTTTATTATTTGCTTACATTCTTCAACAATTTCTATTTCCAAACAAACAACCAAACAAACATGAAGAGAAACTAACAATTAAAATGTTAAAGAAAATAATAAAAGTGCAACATACATATGTATGTATGTGTGTTTGTGTGTCTATATTTATATATGAGTAGGTTTGTAAGTATGTTAAATGTCAATATATCACTTTATACACAAATACCACAGAATGAAAAAAATACACTGTTCATATCCTTTCATTTATCCATTCATTAACGGTTTAACTAAACAAAAGCTAAACAAACATGATGTTAGACAAGGATATTGTACAAGTTTTAATACATGTTTGAATGTGTGTTTGTAATGGTAGTAGTACACCTACATATCAGCCCACATGAGTCAATTTTTATACATTTATACGTACTACAGCATATCCTTGCTGTTCCTTTTTATCGTTATTCTGTTAGCAGTCGAAGAGCAACAAAAACAAAAATTATTACAACATTTGTCTTTTGATGGTTAGTTGAGATACACCAAGTCCTCTTTTGTCACTAGAGAACTGGAATAACTAAACTGAACAAGAATTCAATTAGAACTGAACTAGAGCTGAACTAGAACTGAACTAGAACTGAACTAGAACTGAACTAGAACTGAACTAGAACTGAACTAGAACTGAACTAGAACTGAACTAGAACTGAACTAGAACTGAACTAGAACTGAACTAGAACTGAACTAGAACTGAACTAGAACTGAACTAGAACTGAACTAGAACTGAACTAGAACTTAACTAGAACTGAACTAGAACTGAACTAGAACTGAACTAGAACTGAACTAGAACTGAACTAGAACTGAACTAGAACTGAACTAGAACTGAACTAGAACTTAACTAGAACTGAACTAGAACTGAACTAGAACTGAACTAGAACTGAACTAGAACTGAACGAAGAAACTGAACTAGAACTGAACTAGAACTAAACTAGAACTGAACTAGAACTGAACTAGAACTGAACTAGAACTGAACTAGAACTGAACTAGAACTGAACTAGAACTGAACTAGAACTGAACTAGAACTGAACTAGAACTGAACTAGAACTGAACTAGAACTGAACTAGAACTGAACTAGAACTGAACTAGAACTAAACTAGAACTGAACTAGAACTGAACTAGAACTGAACTAGAACTGAACTAGAACTGAACTAGAACTGAACTAGAACTGAACTAGAACTGAACTAGAACTGAACTAGAACTGAACTAGAACTGAACTAGAACTGAACTAGAACTGAACTAGAACTGAACTAGAACTGAACTAGAATTGACCTAGAAATGAAATAGAACTGAACTAGAACTGAACTAGAACTGAACTAGAAACTGAACTAGAACTGAACTAGAACTGAACTAGAACTGAACTAGAACTGAACTAGAACTGAACTAGAACTGAACTAGAACTGAACTAGAACTGAACTAGAACTGAACTAGAACTGAACTAGAACTGAACTAGAACTGAACTAGAACTGAACTAGAACTGAACTAGAACTGAACTAGAACTGAACTAGAACTGAACTAGAACTGAACTAGAACTGAACTAGAACTGAACTAGAACTGAACTAGAACTGAACTAGAACTGAACTAGAACTGAACTAATGAACTAACTTAACTAGAACTGAACTTGAACTTGAACTGAACTGAACTGAACTGAACTAGAACTGAACTTGAACTTGAACTGAACTAGAACTGAACTACATCTAAACTAGAACTGATCTAAACGTGTAAAACTAGACTGAACTAGATCTAAACTAGAACTGATCTAAACGTGTAAAACTAGACTGTGGTGTAACTTTACAGAAATACACACTCGTGGGGATAAATAGGGAACTTTAGTAGTGCTGGTGAAAAATGATTTTAACAAATGTGTATTTTTTTAAATTCTGCTATTTTTCTTTACTTAATTGTTCCAAAAGAAAAATTGAGAAACTTAACGTACTATGTACAATTTAATTTGCAATTCGCTGACTTTTCGGTTTTTTAGAAATGTTTTATGGTTGAGTTTTCTGGTTTCATCGTCTATTTTGAAACACCTAAGACAATTGAATATACTAGAATGTATATGTTGACATGAGATTAAGGGGAAAATGTTAAATATTGAAGGTGATATTGGTAAAATTTTCAAGTAGTAAAATCAACTTCTTCCGAAGTGCTATTTGCTAATGTTACTGCAGACTTTTTTTTAATGTATATTTTAATTTTTAAACTGATTTGGTTTAATTTTTATTAAGTAAATTAGTTTTATTCACAAATATTGTATGGAATTTGCAAATAAGATTTTTTAGCCTTTCACTTTAAACTTTTTTTTGGCATAAAATTTTGTATGCGTATCTGAACCAATATGGATAAATAAAATATTATATACAATAAAGTTAACGAGCCTTTTTCATATTATTTTTTTTTTTTTATTTTATTTTTTGGGTAATACAATCTTTTGGTTTCTGCAGTATTTTCAACATTTGGAACTGAATTTTAAAATGTGTGAGAGAAGTACACAAACATTTGTATAGATGTATGTACATATGTGTATTATATCTGCTTGTAATGGTGTATTGTAAGGTAATAACTTTTTTTCTGAGAGGTTTTTATTGTCTGAATTTTCTGTGCATGTGTGAACATAAATAAAAATGATACACATAAAAATATCCTGGCTTTTTATTGTTGTTGCTGCTATTTGCTGCCTTTCATACAGTTTGGCTACCATTGTTGCTGCTACTGCTGTTATCAAATTTTTCTCATAAATCACGGTCATTATATTTGCATTCGATTTATTTACCTATCGACCTTGTCAATTAGTCAAATAATATAAAAAAATTACACACATACATACATATACTTTCATGTATAAACAAGGTAAAGTATATAAAAATACTTGATATAGTGTTTAAAAAGGAGTTTCCGTAACGTGACCATTAACCCAATAAATATTTATTTCATAGCGTTTCGTTAAGGTCTCTTCTTAGTCAAAATGGGATAGTTATATATAGTTTGTTCCAAAAGGAAATTCTAGAAAAAAGTATAATTTGCTGAAAAGAGAGATTGATCGATATCCTTGATCCCCATTTTGTTTCATTTCTTAAACTCTACTTTACCAACTACTACATACTACTTTTATAAGATTTATTCTGTTTTAATATTGAAAACTGTAAGATGTTGGTCACATTTAACTGTTTTAACTTGCATACAAGTAATGTGCACCATCCAATAAAGAGTGAAACACTGCCTTCCACATGTGCGAGATTGGTTATGTCCAAATAAAAACTTTTTATAAAGTTCGATATCTTTTACAATATAAATTACATTTTATTACATTTCACATGTATATAATTCAGCAATACTTTAACAAATATACATGGTGCTAAAGTATAAAAACTACTACTACTAGAGAATATCTTTGTACAACACAGGTAAGTAGCAACAACAAGTACTTGTAACTACAAAAGTTTACAAATAATTATTCCTATAACAAAAGAAGGAAAGGCAATGAGAAAAGAAGAAAATAAAGGAAAATAAAAGGAAATTCTCAACAATTATAAAATAAAAAAGCACTTGTAAGGAAATTTAACATTGGATTTTAAGTTAGAGTTTTTGAAAGTTGAAGTTAAACAAACAACTAAACTGTGTGTGTTTGAATAAAGTCAATTTACAAGGAAAAAAGATAACAATTGCTATGAATTGAATTCAAATACAAAACAAACCAAAAGGTAACATAAAAAAACAACAACATCAGCCAACAGCAATAATAAAACTTAAAGGTACGAATGAGTATGATTTAAATAAAACATAAACACCAGCAACAACAACAACAGCAGGAGCAGGAGCAACTGAACTTTTCATATACACACACACAACTACACAGGCGGAAACGGAAACGGAAAAAGTCAATACAAGTTTACTTTTTTTCAAACCATTTTTTCACCATTTCTTTTTTACTCTCAGTATAATGATTTTTTTACTCATTTGTTATATTTTTTTGCAATTCTTTTAAATTCATTTCAAAAATATTAAATATTATTTTTGTTTATGTTTTAAATTTGTAACTCCTTCACCTTAATAATTTGCCATTAACACTTTGTTGACGGCCATTTTGTGTGGCCGTCGCTGTTTGTGAAAATCCCGCGGTCATTTTTACGTACTGTATTTCTTCGATATTGTCACTTTTCTTATTTGTATTGGCGTTTCTTAATAAAAACATCTCACTTGATATACATCTCTATTTACACTAATAAGATGCTTAAAGCTTCTCGGAAAACAAACACAAATATGTTTAACTAAGAAAAATCCCCCAAAAAAATATCTCAATGAACTTGAAAAGCAACCCTCTTTTATTGTATTTCCTCCTCTGGCCCTTATCCTTTAGCTTTCAAACATTTACTCAGCATTAAAATGTTAAGAAAAATACATTCAAAATACGCACAAAAATAATACATGAAATACTCGTTAACCCCCCCAAAAAAAGAAAAGCGAAAAGTCGTAAATGCTATTTATCCTGTTTACTGTACAAGCACGCACTTGTAGGCATTTTTTGGGGGATGTTTAAAAAAGAAGCTTTTTTGTTGGTATTTTTCTAAATCATCTTACTATAGGTAGCGTAAACAGCTACTATGGTTTGTCGAAAGGTTTGAAACGAAGACTGAACTTACCGAAAATGTCCGTTCCTATAATATTTGAAACTTATTTCTGCAGCGACCCCTATTTAGTCCCAGCTGTATTTATCGGAAGCTTATTTCACAAGAAAGAATTTAGGAAACTAGTAGATCTGTTGCAGCATTAATTGGAATTTTTACTAATATATTTTAAATTATATTTCGAAAAGTTTTTAATTAATAAATGCTCTATTCTGATTACATATGTAGATAAAACTTGGACCTCATTCACAAGATATTGTAAATATAAAAGAAAATTTCACAATAGTTTCAAACTTTTTTTATAATTTGTATGTACTGAGTGCTCCGGTAGACTAGTTGCTAGCGAGCTAGTCTATCAGTCTGGGGGTCTTTGGTTCGATTCCCAGCAGAGACTCTAGTCTGCTGCACTACAAAAAGATTATGGTCATCGTAACCATATATAGGTTTAGATTTCTTATAAACTGCTCTCCAAATTCGACCATTGCCTAGACACGACATTATTTACTTTCTACATCTTTTGGTTGCCATTGTTGTAGTTGTTGTTTTTGGGATACAAAGTTAATAAACAAAACATTTCTTATGATAAAAAGTAACATTTACAATTTCTTCCCCCAAATTTTAAGAATTGTATATTTTGAGTGAAATAATTATTTGTTTTTGTTTGTTTTTTTTAGTGATAAACAATAGAACTCAAATTTTGAGTTCTTTTTTGAAGTAA
>NW_023996846.1:0-30000 GCF_015586225.1 Lucilia sericata
TCTAGTCTATAGTCTAGTCTATAGTCTAGTCTATAGTCTAGTCTATAGTCTAGTCTATAGTCTAGTCTATAGTCTAGTCTATAGTCTAGTCTATAGTCTAGTCTATAGTCTAGTCTATAGTCTAGTCTATAGTCTAGTCTATAGTCTAGTCTATAGTCTAGTCTATAGTCTAGTCTATAGTCTAGTCTATAGTCTAGTCTATAGTCTAGTCTATAGTCTAGTCTATAGTCTAGTCTATAGTCTAGTCTATAGTCTAGTCTATAGTCTATAGTCTAGTCTATAGTCTATAGTCTAGTCTATAGTCTAGTCTATAGTCTAGTCTATAGTCTAGTCTATAGTCTAGTCTATAGTCTAGTCTATAGTCTAGTCTATAGTCTAGTCTATAGTCTAGTCTATAGTCTAGTCTATAGTCTAGTCTATAGTCTAGTCTATAGTCTAGTCTATAGTCTAGTCTATAGTCTAGTCTATAATCTAGTCTATAGTCTAGTCTATAGTCTAGTCTATAGTCTAGTCTATAGTATAGTCTATAGTCAGTCTATAGTCTAGTCTATAGTCTAGTCTATAGTCTAGTCTATAGTCTAGTCTATAGTCTAGTCTATAGTCTAGTCTATAGTCTAGTCTAAGTCTAGTCTATAGTCTAGTCTATAGTCTAGTCTATAGTCTAGTCTATAGTCTAGTCTATAGTCTAGTCTATAGTCTAGTTATAGTCTAGTCTATAGTCTAGTCTATAGTCTAGTCTATAGTCTAGTCTATAGTCTAGTCTATAGTCTAGTCTATAGTCTAGTCTCTATAGTCTAGTCTAGTCATAGTCTATCTAGTCTAGTCTAGTCTATAGTCTAGTCTAGTCTATAGTCTAGTCTAGTCTAGTCTATAGTCTAGTCTATAGTCTATTCTATAGTCTAGTCTATAGTCTAGTCTATAGTCTAGTCTATAGTCTAGTCATATCTAGTCTATAGTCTAGTCTATAGTCTAGTCTATAGTCTAGTCTAGTCTATAGTCTAGTCTATAGTCTAGTCTATAGTCTAGTCTATAGTCTAGTCTATAGTCTAGTCTATAGTCTAGTCTATAGTCTAGTCTATAGTCTAGTCTATAGTCTAGTCTATTCTAGTCTATAGTCTAGTCTATAGTCTAGTCTATAGTCTAGTCTATAGTCTAGTCTATAGTCTAGTCTATAGTCTAGTCTATAGTCTAGTCTATGGTCTAGTCTATCGTCTAGTCTATAGTCTAGTCTATAGCCTAGTCTATAGTCTAGTCTATAGTCTAGTCTATAGTCTAGTCTATAATCTAGTCTATAGTCTAGTCTATAGTCTAGTCTATAGTCTAGTCCTAGTCTAGTCTATAGTCTAGTCTATAGTCTAGTCTATAGTCTAGTCTATAGTCTAGTCTATAGTCTAGTCTATAGTCTAGTCTATAGTCTAGTCTATAGTCTAGTCTATAGTCTAGTCTATAGTCTAGTCTATAGTCTAGTCTATAGTCTAGTCTATAGTCTAGTCTATAGTCTAGTCTATAGTCTGGTCTATAGTCTAGTCTATAGTCTAGTTTATAGTCTAGTTTATAGTCTAGTCTATAGTATAGTCTATAGTTTAGTCTATGGTCTAGTCTATAGTCTAGTCTATAGTCTAGTCCATAGTCTAGTTTATAGTCTAGTATATAGTATATAGTCTAGTATATAGTATATAGTCTAGTATATAGTATATAGTCTAGTCTATAGTCTAGTCTATAGTCTAGCCTATAGTCTAGCCTATAGTCTAGTCTATAGTCTAGTCTATAATCTAGCGATCTTCCAGCGCCACTAACAAAGTACATTTTCAAAAAGCTATAATAAAAGTTTTGGAAATAAACTTCCACAATTGAGTCCCCAAACCATAGTGCACTGCTATAGTTGGCAGTGAATGGTAAATATATATTAATGTAGAAGTTTTCACTACGATCATAAGGATGAATGATGATAATCACCATCGTCATAATGACGATGATTAAATGTGAGGATCAGTATAAAGATGATGACAACATGGGTATGTTTAAGAATGTTACCCAACAGTTGAAGAAAAAGTACAAGAAAAAACAGAATTTCCAGGCACATACGTACAACATGCATTTGCGCGCCTTTAAAAACAACAAATTCAACAACAATATGACGCATGGGAAGAAGCTTAATAACAAAATGGATTTTGATACAAATATGTGTAAAAGCAGCATATTTTTTTTTGTTTTTGAATGCTTTGAGTTGGCGACGAGTTGCTTTGGCTAGTCAATGCCAATGTCGTTCGTTCTTCCACCGGTTGTTGATCATTTTAATAACGTTGACGATGATGATCATCTTAACAACGATTATCATGATGATCATCAGCTTAGCTTAGTTAAAGCTTGTTGTTGCTGTTATTGTTGGTTGGTCTTATGAGTTTGTTTTAGACATCGAATGGTATGACCTGTGTCAATGTCCGCTAATATTTATTTACATGATCTCTACTTCTATCTCTCTCTTTATCTCTCTGTCTATATTTTGTGGAATTTCAAAGAGAAAAAAACTATCTTAGCACCAAAACAAAATCAAATATCAACAGCCTTAAGAACAAATGAAGTCGGTATTAGTGCTTCTGGACTATGAAAATAAAATCAAAATACCTAAATAAGAAAATAAGATCCGTTTGATGATCATCTTACGTATTGTAGCTTATCAAGGAGGGAAGTTAGACAAAACTAAAACATTCTAAACATTCGAAAAGTTTATACTTAATTTCGTTGTTAGGTTAGGTTTAGTTAAAAGAAAAATGCCACTAGGTTAGATTAGGTTGAAAGAAAAATGCCCCTACCGGGTCTGTTGTGAGCTCCTTTTCGTAGAAGACGTTGCTCGAACATCTTATATATAGCATAACACCATCATACTATCCTTGGACTTTGTAATACAAGGTATATCGCCCTACTTTCTTCATAGTTACCACATTATTCCCGATAGTCATATGAGATTCTCTACCCATTCTCTCTCCAGGTTAACTTCTCCCATCTCTTTATATCAAGTACATATATATATTCGCTCTTTCATTGTTGATATTCCTCCTGTGGCTTCGTACATAATGTGGTCTTGGATTTAACCTTATCAACTGATGTCTGACGGTACTTTTAGTATACAAAAGATGCTGGGCTTACCACTGAAAGAGTATACGGATCTGTTTCTTTTATAGTTCAATATGGTCTTGTATTTAACGTTATCAACTGATGTCTTAAAATGTTGATATTCCCTGATAATACGGACCTCAGTCTGAAAACTGGTGTTGTGTTTAGGAAGATTTTACTTTTTGTCATCCTGTGTAGAGTCATCAGTGTTGCATCAGATTAATGATGCGCTTGAAGACTATCTTCTTACTAGGAAAAATGTCTCACGACAATTATATTTCCGCTATGCAATCGTGGGTGTCCAATATGTGCAAGAGTGTCGCCAGTTTTATGTTTCAATTAGGGAATTATTCAGAAATGTTTCCAGTTTACGTAGTGCTCATGGCACCATATGTACGCAGAACTCCCTTGAGTTGTCTTCTATTACATTATTCGTATCGATATATCGGTTTTCGGGATTTTGGTGTAGAATCACAGTCCCTTTTGTCGTCCTGTGTAGAGCCATAATCAGTGTTACAACAGATTAATGTTCCACTTGACCTCGATCTTTTAACTGGGAAAAGGTCTAACGACAATTATATTTCCGCTATGCGATCGAGAATTTCCGGTGTCCAATATGTCCAGTATATCGTCATTCGAGTGGCCAAGAGGGCCACTACTCATATGTTTCGATTAGGAGAATATCCAGCAATGTTTCCAGAGTTTTGGTTAACCTCTTGTACCCTAAACACCTTTGAGCTATATGATATTAAACTTATTCGAACCGATAGAGTAATGTCTGGTATTATGCATTCCTTCCCTTTAGTACTTTTTTCTTATTTTTTTCACTTCATCATGTGGACAAACTAAACTATGGAAATAAAATGAAAATATTCGCAAATTGGTCACACAGGCTCAATATGCCAATATCATGCAATATTATACAAATACATAAATATGCTTAAACTAACCAATACATCTACATCATACACATATGTACATTAAGGTGGTCCCTAAATGGAAGTTGCTGATGTTTCCGCCGAAAATGAAAACTTAGTTCAGATACCATTCAGTAAGATAACACTCCATCAAATGTTTGTCCTATTTTGTCAATATTTAGTCAGCTGGATCGAAAGACAAAAATTTCCTGTTTTGAGGTTTTCGTGATATTTTCAATCCACATACCATAAATCTTTGAAAGGCAAATGAAAGCCCCTCTCAAAGACCTTTCTTGATATCAAAATCACATAACAGTCATTTACGTGAAATATGACAAAAAACTTAAAAATCCTTATTGATCTCAAAAGAAACATTTTAGTGAAACGATATCTTAGAATGAACTACTTTATTTCGTCTCCATACTAACAGGGCCATCCTAACATACATATGTACATATGAATAGAGAATGTCTTTCAGATTTCTGTAGCAACAGTTCCTGGTCAATGTTAAATATAACGTATGATTATAAACATTACGTTGTTAGTGCAATGTTAAGGTCTTAAGACACTAAATTTGAATGTTTGTCGGCTTTAATGTTTTGGCAATGAAAATTACTTTTACACACAAATAAGCAAACACTACCACATACTATTTCTGACTTCTTCATGTGCTTTTTTCGTCCACTGCTACAAGAATCATACTGCTTGCTGGCTGTCACAGTCGTCAACCAGTCGAACTCATTCTTAGTTCGCTAAAGAGCAGAGCAATAAGCAACAGTCAGCAGTAAGACAGGCGGGAAGGCTCACTAGTCAACAAGTCAAACAACTGACCAAGAATCAGTCGCTAGTGGTAAATTGGCTGACGAACTGGATGTGTTTATACCCTGTAGTTCGAGGGAACTAGTTGATAGTTTCGCGGCATTGTTTGCAGCAAAGAATTGTCATTGGTTATTTACTAAACTCATAAGTCTTTTGACTAGCGAAATTACTGGCGAAAGGTGGCCGGTAAAGCACTTAATATAGATATCAAACTGGTTCAGTAGAAATCAAGCATTTATGGACTTTGTCCATTTGTAACCGTTAAAACTGCCGGGTTAAATGCTTCATTTACTGTGCATTATCTTAAGCCAATGGTTGGTGTTGATCTTCACATGCTTCTGCACACAACTTGTTTGCAACTATTGCACAGTGGGCAGAATGGGAAATTTTTGGAAAAATCTGGCATTCTAACGGCTGATTCCGATCGGAATAAAAAATGGCGTGAAGCTAGCCAAGGAGTATTCGAGTTTAAGTTTTGAAGATGAATTCCCTGCAGATTGCCCCAGGGACGGCGCTGTGGCGGCTCAAAGTAGGGTACCTACGGACATGTAAATTTTAAATCGCGTGCCATTTTTTTGTTTTTCACCCAAATACAAAGATTTTTATATTTTGTGAAAGCGCTCGACGAGATCTTGAAAAAACATGCTTGGACATACTACTTATCTCTTATAATATCCGAGTTATAGGCATTTAAAAATTTAGTGATACAAAATTTACCATACCTTGGTCCGCCTTTTTTTGAATACCGGGCGTAATTTTGGACCAAATGGACTCAATTTTTTCTTGTTAGTTAGACAACAAAATTTCCAATAATATACAAAAAATTTCAGATCAATATCGTTTTACAGATCAAAAAATATACGTTTTTTAATTTAAAAATTCAAAAAATTTTAGATTTTTGGCGGTTTTTTTGCCAAAAATGTGTCTTAACTCTTTTATTAATAAATAAAATTTTTATTAAGAACATATAACTAATTTTATAGTTTTCTAAAAGGTATCTTTACGCAGAAGGCTTTGGCGTAAAAAACTTGTCCTATTTTTTGAAAATGTTGCCACTGCGTCCTTCCGAATATGACCTATTTTTTATCAAAACTTCAACTTTGGGCGACATGTTCTAAAATCCCAAAGCTGGGATCAGAAAACTGAAAGCAGTTTTGGAAACCTCAATATGTTTTCTATTTACTCCAAAAGTATTTTCCCAGCCCTGAAAGAAATGTGGACCCTATGGGCAAAAAAGTAAAAATCCCATTTTTGGGATTTTCATTCCTATTTTTGGGAATTGCGGATGCCCTTTGACCTTTTCAATTTTTTTTTGCATATTCTTATTTGAAATGTACAAATTTAACAAGCGTTGAAAATTTCATTGAGTTTTGTTCATAAATAAAGATTTTGTCATATATTACATATTTGTTTAATTTCTAAAACTATGATTTATATCAAAATTTTAATAGGATCGCAGATAGCTACAACAATTTAGTCCATATTTATCCCTTAATATCATTTTTTAGTTAGATATGGAAATTCTCGACCCTTTACAAAAATTTCAAGCCAATATCTCAATTACATTCAAAAATATGTTCATTTAAACCTGTGTCCTTTAATTTCATCTTTTTTCATATTTTAGTATTAAGTATGGACAGCACATATTTAAATCTTATATTTACCTATTTTTCTATTTGTTGCTTATATAATTGAAAGGTCCTATTATGCTTAAATTTTCAAAAATTTATAACTATTTTTTACCTAAATTTTTTCGACAGATCATTTCGTTCTGTTTCGTTTATGATCATGTAGGTAAAAATATACAGGTAATGATAATTTCGATTCATTCACTAATAAGAAATATCAATGACTGAATTACAGGTTATAGTAATATAGTCCTAAATGTTAATAGGTAGACAATTCGTAATTTTTTACTTTGGAATACCTGTATCGGAAATGACAAGAATTGGTATATAAGTAAACTTCTCAGATTTTAAGTACCATATTTAATAAATCTACAATGAAGATTACATTAAAGTACGAAGAGTTGTGTTCCGTTTTATGGAGTATATCTTCAAAAGGGCCAGAAAGAATTGAAGACATTTCAAATTATATAAAAACTACATATAGTAGAAAAGTAGACAAAACAGGCATATCAAAAATTGAAAACTTTTTAAAACTTTTTGATGTAAAAAGTAAGTCTGTGGATGGAAATCAAAAGAAATTTCGATTAAAATTTTGTAGTTGGATGGAAACTACTACGGAAATCTCAACTTACAACACATCAATAGGAGCGCCTTGCAAGTCATACGAAGACTTATGTTCAAGGTAAAAAAAAGAGGGTCACACAAAAACTTTTTTCAATCTCAAATGAGGAAATTGCTGATACATTTAACGAAATGCTGAAAAAGGAAAACCAACATATGGATGTCGTACATATTGCAACTATTCTTCCTAATGCATCACCAAAACGACTTAAGCGAATTGTGGAAAGTATACCAACTCCAACATCATAATCAAATTTTACTGAAGAGGAAGCAATAGCGCTTATGTTGGAACTGGGTCTCAGTCGAAATAAGTACCAAATATTAAGGAAAGCTCTGCATGAAAAAGGACACAATATATTACCATCATACAAGGCGATCCAGGAAAAAAAAAAACAACTATCCTACTAAATCAACAAAAAATAATGAAGAATTGAAAGAACTGAGAGCTGCGGAAAAAAGCAGAATCCAAGAAGAATTTAAAGTTCAGATGGGATTAAACATCGACAAACCACTTTCAAGTTGCGGTAGTACAAATGACGGTAATACGTCGAGAAGGTTTTTTCGTGATTTTGAAATTACTTCAAAAATAACTGGAATCGACAAGGAGTTGCTTCGAAGAGTTAAAACTATTTTAATGGCACTGAATAGTAAACATAAAATTAATGAAAATCGATTTGGGGAATACACATCTGAAATTTCTAAATTACTTGTATCTCTGTATCCATGGAGGGAACTAACACCAACAGTACACAAAGTATTGTGTCATGGTCAAATAATAATTGAATCGAATATTCTTCCACTTGGAGAGTTAACAGAAGAAGCCCAGGAAGCGAGGAATCGAGATTTTAAGCATGTTCAACTATTCAGCTCAAGAAAATGCTCCAGGCAATCACAGAATGAAGATATTTTTAATAGTTTACTTCTATCTTCTGATCCTGTTCTTTCAACTATGCGAAAAAGATGGATTTGTTATGAAACTCTATCATCTCAAAACAAGGAAGATTTAAAGGACTTATATTACCTTCTGGATATGTATACCGATATGACAGATTATTTTATAGAAAATAAGTAGTGTTAGGAATTAACTATATAAGTAGGTTGTAAGAATTAATTGTATTATGTTTAAGATAAACAGTTCAAATAAAAAAAGCTATTATACTAACTGATGATATTGTATTAAATTGTGTTTTATATTTCGGTGGGCGGGAAAGGTAATTTGTGTGGGGTGATTTAGGTGTTGTTGTGCGTGGCTCATAATAAAATTATAATTTTTTTTATTTTATATACAATATTATAATAAAATAATTAACTAAATAATTTTTAAAAATTGTCCAAATATTTTATTCAACACCAAATGTATGTTCTGTCATACTTAATACTAAAATATGAAAAAGATGAAATTAAAGGACACAGGTTTAAATGAACATATTTTTGAATGTAATTGAGATATTGGCTTGAAATTTTTTGTAAAGGGTCGAGAATTTCCATATCTAACTAAAAAATGATATTAAGGGATAAATATGGACTAAATTGTTGTAGCTATCTGCGATCCTATTAAAATTTTGATATAAATCATAGTTTTAGAAATTAAACAAATATGTAATATATGACAAATCTTTATTTATGAACAAAACTCAATGAAATTTTCAACGCTTGTTAAATTTGTCATTTCAAATAAGAATATGCAAAAAAAAAATTGAAAAGGTCAAAGGGCATCCCGCAATTCCCAAAAATAGGAATGAAAATCCCAAAAATGGGATTTTTTACTTTTTTGCCCATAGGGTCCACATTTCTTTCAGGGCTGGGAAAATACTTTTGGAGTAAATAGAAAACATATTGAGGTTTCCAAACTGCTTTCAGTTTTCTGATCCCAGCTTTGGGATTTTAGAACATGTCGCCCAAAGTTGAAGTTTTGATAAAAAATAGGTCATATTCGGAAGGACGCAGTGGCAACATTTTCAAAAAATAGGACAAGTTTTTTACGCCAAAGCGTTCTGCGTAAAGATACCTTTTAGAAAACTATAAAATTGTTATATGTTCTTAATAAAAATTTTATTTTATTAATAAAGAGTTAAGACACATTTTTGGCAAAAAAACGCCAAAAATCTAAAATTTTTTGAATTTTTAAATTAAAAAACGTATATTTTTGGATCTGTAAACAATATTGATCTGAAATTTTTTGTATATTATTGGAAATTTTGTTGTCTAACTAACAAGAAAAAATTGAGTCCATTTGATACAAAATTTACCATACCTTGGTCCGCCTTTTTTGAATACCGGGCGTAATTTTGGACCAAATGGACTCAATTTTTTCTTGTTAGTTAGACAACAAAATTTCCAATAATATAAAAAATTTCAGATCAATATGTTTACAGATCCAAAAATATACGTTTTTTAATTTAAAAATTCAAAAAATTTTAGATTTTTGGCTTTTTTTGCCAAAAATGTGTCTTAACTCTTTTATTAATAAAATAAAATTTTTATTAAGAACATATAACAATTTTATAGTTTTCTAAAGGTATCTTTACGCAGAACGCGTAAAAAAACTTGTCCTATTTTTTGAAAATGTTGCCACTGCGTCCTTCCGAATATGACCTATTTTTTATCAAAACTTCAACTTTGGGCGACATGTTCTAAAATCCCAAAGCTGGGATCAGAAAACTGAAAGCAGTTTTGGAAACCTCAATATGTTTTCTATTTACTCCAAAAGTATTTTCCCAGCCCTGAAAGAAATGTGGACCCTATGGGCAAAAAAGTAAAAAATCCCATTTTTGGGATTTTCATTCCTATTTTTGGGAATTGCGGGATGCCCTTTGACCTTTTCAATTTTTTTTTTTGCATATTCTTATTTGAAATGACAAATTTAACAAGCGTTGAAAATTTCATTGAGTTTTGTTCATAAATAAAGATTTTGTCATATATTACATATTTGTTTTATTTCTAAAACTATGATTTATATCAAAATTTTAATAGGATCGCAGATAGCTACAACAATTTAGTCCATATTTATCCCTTAATATCATTTTTTAGTTAGATATGGAAATTCTCGACCCTTTACAAAAAATTTCAAGCCAATATCTCAATTACATTCAAAAATATGTTCATTTAAACCTGTGTCCTTTAATTTCATCTTTTTCATATTTTAGTATTAAGTATGACAGAACATACATTTGGTGTTGAATAAAATATTTGGACAATTTTTAAAAATTATTTAGTTAATTATTTTATTATAATATTGCATATAAAATACAAAAAATTATAATTTTATTATGAGCCACGCACAACAACACCTAAATCACCCCACACAAATTACCTTTCCCGCCCACCGAAATATAAAACACAATTTAATACAATATCATCAGTTAGTATAATAGCTTTTTTTATTTGAACTGTTTATCTTAAACATAATACAATTAATTCTTACAACCTACTTATATAGTTAATTCCTAACACTACTTATTTTCTATAAAATAATCTGTCATATCGGTATACATATCCAGAAGGTAATATAAGTCCTTTAAATCTTCCTTGTTTTGAGATGATAGAGTTTCATAACAAATCCATCTTTTTCGCATAGTTGAAAGAACAGGATCAGAAGATAGAAGTAAACTATTAAAAATATCTTCATTCTGTGATTGCCTGGAGCATTTTCTTGAGCTGAATAGTTGAACATGCTTAAAATCTCGATTCCTCGCTTCCTGGGCTTCTTCTGTTAACTCTCCAAGTGGAAGAATATTCGATTCAATTATTATTTGACCATGACACAATACTTTGTGTACTGTTGGTGTTAGTTCCCTCTATGGATACAGAGATACAAGTAATTTAGAAATTTCAGATGTGTATTCCCCAAATCGATTTTCATTAATTTTATGTTTACTATTCAGTGCCATTAAAATAGTTTTAACTCTTCGAAGCAACTCCTTGTCGATTCCAGTTATTTTTGAAGTAATTTCAAAATCACGAAAAAACCTTCTCGACGTATTACCGTCATTTGTACTACCGCAAATTGAAAGTGGTTTGTCGATGTTTAATCCCATCTGAACTTTAAATTCTTCTTGGATTCTGCTTTTTTCCGCAGCTCTCAGTTCTTTCAATTCTTCATTATTTTTTGTTGATTTAGTAGGATAGTTTGTTTTTTTTTTTCCTGGATCGCCTTGTATGATGGTAATATATTGTGTCCTTTTTCATGCAGAGCTTTCCTTAATATTTGGTACTTATTTCGACTGAGACCCAGTTTCAACATAAGCGCTATTGCTTCCTCTTCAGTAAAATTTGATTATGATGTTGGAGTTGGTATACTTTCCACAATTCGCTTTAGTCGTTTTGGTGATGCATTAGGAAGAATAGTTGCAATATGTACGACATCCATATGTTGGTTTTCCTTTTTCAGCATTTCGTTAAATGTATCAGCAATTTCCTCATTTGAGATTGAAAAAAGTTTTTGTGTGACCCTCTTTTTTTTACCTTGAACATAAGTCTTCGTATGACTTGCAAGGCGCTCCTATTGATGTGTTGTAAGTTGAGATTTCCGTAGTAGTTTCCATCCAACTACAAAATTTTAATCGAAATTTCTTTTGATTTCCATCCACAGACTTACTTTTTACATCAAAAAGTTTTAAAAAGTTTTCAATTTTTGATATGCCTGTTTTGTCTACTTTTCTACTATATGTAGTTTTTATATAATTTGAAATGTCTTCAATTCTTTCTGGACCTTTTGAAGATATACTCCATAAAACGGAACACAACTCTTCGTACTTTAATGTAATCTTCATTGTAGATTTATTAAATATGGTACTTAAAATCTGAGAAGTTTACTTATATACCAATTCTTGTCATTTCCGATACAGGTATTCCAAAGTAAAAAATTACGAATTGTATACCTATTAACATTTAGGACTATATTACTATAACCTGTAATTCAGTCATTGATATTTCTTATTAGTGAATGAATCGAAATTATCATTACCTGTATATTTTTACCTACATGATCATAAACGAAACAGAACGAAATGATCTGTCGAAAAAATTTAGGTAAAAAATAGTTATAAATTTTTGAAAATTTAAGCATAATAGGACCTTTCAATTATAACAAATAGAAAAATAGGTAAATATAAGATTTAAATATGTGCTGCCATACTTAATACTAAAATATGAAAAAGATGAAATTAAAGGACACAGGTTTAAATGAACATATTTTTGAATGTAATTGAGTATTGGCTTGAAATTTTTTGTAAAGGGTCGAGAATTTCCATATCTAACTAAAAAATGATATTAAGGGATAAATATGGACTAAATTGTTGTAGCTATCTGCGATCCTATTAAAATTTTGATATAAATCATAGTTTTAGAAATTAAACAAATATGTAATATATGACAAAATCTTTATTTATGAACAAAACTCAATGAAATTTTCAACGCTTGTTAAATTTGACATTTCAAATAAGAATATGCAAAAAAAATTGAAAAGGTCAAAGGGCATCCCGCAATTCCCAAAAATAGGAATGAAAATCCCAAAAATGGAATATTTTACTTTTTTGCCCATAGGGTCCACATTTCTTTCAGGGCTGGGAAAATACTTTTGGAGTAAATAGAAAACATATTGAGGTTTCCAAAACTGCTTTCAGTTTTCTGATCCCAGCTTTGGGATTTTAGAACATGTCGCCCAAAGTTGAAGTTTTGATAAAAAATAGGTCATATTCGGAAGGACGCAGTGGCAACATTTTCAAAAAATAGGACAAGTTTTTTACGCCAAAGCCTTCTGCGTAAAGATACCTTTTAGAAAACTATAAAATTATTATATGTTCTTAATAAAAATTTTATTTTATTAATAAAAGAGTTAAGACACATTTTTGGCAAAAAAACGCCAAAAATCTAAAATTTTTTGAATTTTTAAATTAAAAAACGTATATTTTTGGATCTGTAAACGATATTGATCTGAAATTTTTTGTATATTATTGGAAATTTTGTTGTCTAACTAACAAGAAAAAATTGAGTCCATTTGGTCCAAAATTACGCCCGGTATTCAAAAAAAGGCGGACCAAGGTATGGTAAATTTTGTATCACTAAATTTTTAAATGCCTATAACTCGGATATTATAAGAGATAAGTAGTATGTCCAAGCATGTTTTTTCAAGATCTCGTCGAGCGCTTTGACAAAATATAAAAATCTTTGTATTTGGGTGAAAAACAAAAAAATGGCACGAGTTTAAAAATTTTACATGTCGTAGGTACCCTACTTTGAGCCGCCACAGCGCCGTCCCTGGGGCATCTGCAGGGTTCATCTTCAAAACTTAAACTCGAATACTCCTTGGCTACGCTCACGCCATTTTTTATTCCGATCGGATCAGCCGTTTAGAAATGCCAGATTTATTTCCAAAAAATTTCCATTCTGCCCCACTGTGCAATAGTTGCAAACAAGTTGTGTGCAGAAGCATGTGAAGATCAACACCAACCATTGGCTTAAGATAATGCACAGTAAATGAAGCATTTAACCCGGCAGTTTTAACGGTTACAAATGGACAAAGTCCATAAATGCTTGATTTCTACTGAACCAGTTTGATATCTATATTAAGTGCTTTACCGACCACCTTTCGCTAGTCAAAAGACTTATGAGTAGTTTAGTAAATAACCAATGACCAGTCTTTGCTGCAAACAATGCCGCGAAACTATCAACTAGTTTCCTCGAACTACAGGGTATAAACACATCCAGTTCGTCAGCCAATTTACCACTAGCGACTGATTCTTGGTCAGTTGTTTGACTTGTTGACTAGTGAGCCTTCCCGCCTGTCTTACTGCTGACTGTTGCTTATTGCTCTGCTCTTTAGCGAACTAAGAATGAGTTCGACTGGTTGACGACTGTGACAGCCAGCAAGCAGTATGATTCTTGTAGCAGTGGACGAAAAAAGCACATGAAGAAGTCAGAAATAGTATGTGGTAGTGTTTGCTTATTTGTGTGTAAAAGTAATTTTCATTGCCAAAACATTAAAGCCGACAAACATTCAAATTTAGTGTCTTAAGACCTTAACATTGCACTAACAACGTAATAATAACGTAATAATCATACGTTATATTTAACATTGACCAGGAACTGTTGCTACAAAAATCTGAAAGACATTATGTACATATGTATGTTAGGATGGCCCTGTTAGTATGGAGATGAAATAAAGTAGTTCATTCTAAGATATCGTTTTTCAAAAATTTTTCTTTTGAGATCAATAAGGATTTTTAAGTTTTTTGTCATATTTCACGTAAATGACTGTTATGTGATTTTGATATCATGAAAGGTCTTTGAAAGGGGCTTTCATTTGGTTTTCAAAGATTTATGGTATGTGGATTGAAAATATCACGAAAACCTCAAAACAGGAAATTTTTGTCTTTCGATCCAGCTGACCAAATATTGACAGAATAGGACAAACATTTGATGGAGTGTTATCTTACTGAATGGTATCTGAACTAAGTTTTCATTTTCGGCGGAAACATCAGCAACTTCCATTTAGGGACCACCTTAATGTACATATGTGTGTGATGTAGATGTATTGGTTAGTTTAAGCATATTTATGTATTTGTATAATATTGCATGATATTGGCATATTGAGCCTGTGTGACCAATTTGCGAATATTTTCATTTTATTTCAATAGTTTACTTTGTCCACATGATGATGTGAAAAAAATAAGAAAAAAGTACTAAAGGGAAGGAATGCATAATACCAGACATTACTCTATCGGTTCGAATAAGTTTAATATCATATAACTCAAAGGTGTTTAGAGTACAAGAGGTTAACCAAAACTCTGGAAACATTGCTGGATATTCTCCTAATCGAAACATATGAGTGGTGGCCCTCTTGGCCACTCGAATGACGATATATTGGACGCTATTCCCGATCGCATAGCGGAAATATAATTGTCGTGAGACCTTTTTCCCAGTTAAAAGATCGAGGTCAAGTGGAACATTAATCTGTTGTAACACTGATTATGGCTCTACACAGGACGACAAAAGGGACTGGGATTCTACACTAAAATCATGAAAACCGATATATCGATACGAATAAGTGTAATAGAAGACAACTCAAGGGAGTTCTGCGTACATATGGTGCCATGAGCACTACGTAAACTGGAAACATTTCTGAATAATTCCCTAATTGAAACATACAACTGGCGACACTCTTGGACATATTGGACACCCACGATTGCATAGCGGAAATATAATTGTCGTGAGACATTTTTCCTAGTAAGAAGATAGTCTTCAAGTGGATCATTAATCTGATGCAACACTGATGACTCTACACAGGATGACAAAAAGTAAAATCTTCCTAAACACAACACCAGTTTTCAGACTGAGGTCCGTATTATCAGGGAATATCAACATTTTAAGACATCAGTTGATAACGTTAAATACAAGACCATATTGAACTATAAAAGAAACAGATCCGTATACTCTTTCAGTGGTAAGCCCAGCATCTTTTGTATACTAAAAGTACCGTCAGACATCAGTTGATAAGGTTAAATCCAAGACCACATTATGTACGAAGCCACAGGAGGAATATCGACAATGAAAGAGCGAATATATATATGTACTTGATATAAAGAGATGGGAGAAGTTAACCTGGAGAGAGAATGGGGAGAGAATCTCATATGACTATCGGGAATAATGTGGTAACTATGAAGAGAGTAGGGCGATATACCTTGTATTACAAAGTCTAAGGATAGTATGATGGTGTTATGCTATATATAAGATGTTCGAGCAACGTCTTCTACGAAAAGGAGCTCACAACAGTCCCGGTAGTGGCATTTTTCTTTCAACCTAATCTAACCTAGTGGCATTTTTCTTTTAACTAAACCTAACCTAACAACGAAATTAAGTATAAAACTTTTCGAATGTTTAGAATGTTTTAGTTTTGTCTAACTTCCCTCCTTGATAAGCTACAATACGTAAGATGATCATCAAACGGATCTTATTTTCTTCTTTAAGTATTTTGATTTTTATTTTCATAGTCCAGAAGCACTAATACCGACTTCATTTGTTCTTAAGGCTGTTGATATTTGATTTTGTTTTGGTGCTAAGATAGTTTTTTTGTCTTTGAAATTCCACAAAATATAGACAGAGAGATAAAGAGAGAGATAGAAGTAGAGATCATGTAAATAAATATTAGCGGACATTGACACAGGTCATACCATTCGATGTCTAAAACAAACTCATAAGACCAACCAACAATAACAGCAACAACAAGCATTAACTAAGCTAAGCTGATGATCATCATGATAATCGTTGTTAAGATGATCATCATCGTCAACGTTATTAAAATGATCAACAACCGGTGGAAGAACGAACGACATTGGCATTGACTAGCCAAAGCAACTCGTCGCCAACTCAAAGCATTCAAAAACAAAAAAAAAAAAAATATGCTGCTTTTACACATATTTGTATCAAAATCCATTTTGTTATTAAGCTTCTTCCCATGCGTCATATTGTTGTTAAATTTGTTGTTTTTAAAAGGCGCGCAAATGCATGTTGTACGTATGTGCCTGGAAATTCTGTTTTTTTTTTTGTACTTTTTCTTCAACTGTTGGGTAACATTCTTAAACATACCCATGTTGTCATCATCTTTATACTGATCCTCACATTTAATCATCGTCATTATGACGATGGTGATTATCATCATTCATCCTTATGATCGTAGTGAAAACTTCTACATTAATATATATTTACCATTCACTGCCAACTATAGCAGTGCACTATGGTTTGGGGACTCAATTGTGGAAGTTTATTTCCAAAACATTTATTATAGCTTTTTTGAAAATGTACTTTGTTAGTGGCGCTGGAAGATCGCTAGATTATAGACTAGACTATAGACTAGACTAGACTATAGGCTAGACTATAGACTAGACTATAGACTAGACTATAGACTAGACTATAGACTAGACTATAGACTAGACTAGACTAGACTATAGACTAGACTATAGAGTAGACTATAGACTAGACTATAGACTAGACTATAGACTAGACTATAGACTAGACTATAGACTAGACTATAGACTAGACTATAGACTAGACTATAGACTAGACTATAGACTAGACTATAGACTAGACTATAGACTATACTATATGCTAATCGATACTAGTAGTTTGCAAACCTTACAGTTAATCTTTTAAGATTACTTTAGAATAAAAGGAAAGATAAAAAGCCTTAATCACTAACTATGCTTTCATACCCATAGTGCTCTATTATCATTATTATTGCTGCCGCTGTCTTCTTCTTATTATTATTGTTCTTATTACAGCTTAAGTTGGTAACACACGTACAAACTCACACGTTTCCACTCCATTCCTTTCCGACCATTTCTGCCAGATATGAAATGTCTCTTTTTCCATTGTTTTTGTTTTTTTATTAAAAAAAACTGTTTGTGTTTTAAAGTATATTTTGATCTTGCAATCTCTTTTACAGGTGTTTGTCCTTATGATCAACAATTTAAAATAAGTTAAGTTTCACAAATACACACGCACTCTTACTCGTAACTTAAAGACCCTGATCGGGCCAAGAGAAAAAAAAAGAAAGAAGCCGTAAAGAAAAACAACAGACGTCAAGCATTTATCGTAATGCGTGCATTTTATAAACTACACTCAGGAGAGTATGATCATATAGAAAAAGAACAAGTATTTAGTATAGTATATTTCATTTTAAAGCCAATAATACAAATAAACAACTACTGCTATATGTACATATGTGTATAATGTTGTTGTTTATTTCTTAAAACCGAAAAATAAGAAATAATTTTCTTAATATGTATGTATGTTGGTCCGCGTTTTGTATCATACATTTTTTAACTGATCATCTTTCATTTGCACAAATAAACAGACAGACAGATGGACGGACGGACAGCAGTATGGTTGAACTGACTTAAACAAAGAGACCGCAGGGGGAGGAGAAATCATATTTATATAAATATATGAAAAAGAAAACTTATATCACCGGCTTAACTTTAGGCATATAAATTAAAATACCAGAGAATTGTTTAAAATATTGGGTAATATGGACAAATAATTAGGCTACAGTGAGTTCTAAATTATTTCATCCAGCTAGACTTCAGAATCGAAATTTAGCCCAAAATATCGATAAGTAAGATGTGATACAATTTATGACTCTTCTACAACAAATTCGTTCGTTTAGTGATGAAGACGAAATTTGTCAACTCCCCAGCTTTAAGAATAGTAAATTCACGCATCCTCGACTATATCAATGTCTAAATAAACCTTTTGTGGAAGGAATCAGTAAAAAATCTCATCAGTCGAATAATACATTTAATCAAAGCCAAGTATCTTCCATAGGCTTAATGTTTTCCTTACCGAGAGGTTTATTTATCGTAAAAGACAAATCAAAATATTCCAAGTTGCCTGATTCCTGATTGAAAAACACTACATTCGTAATTCTTCATAATATTTGAAGTGTATCTAGTCGCTGACACTTTAATGATCAATCATTCGAAGTCACTACATCACCATGTTGCGCAACTCGAACTATTCTTCTCTTTCTTTTTAACCATGATTTAGGTTATTGGTTTTGATATATTAAAACCATAATAGTGATCGCCAAACTCAGTAGTTTTTCAACAAAGTTGTTGAATCACTGATCATGAACAGGTTATGCTTAATCTGGCCTATGCTCTGGTTTGTAATCTGATTTATAATATGGACTACAGTCTGGACTAAGCCTGATATACAGTCTGAACTACTGTCGAGACTATAGTGTGGGCTATTTAGTTTATCTTGTTTATAGACTGATTTTTCGTCTGATCTTTAGTCTGAACTATAGTCTGGTTATAGGTAATACTATAGTGTGGTTTATATACATAGTTTGGTCTATAATCTACAGTCTGCACAAAATTCTAGACTATAGTGTGGTCTATAGCCTGTTTAGAGGCTGTACTATAGTTTGGTCTATAATCTGGTGCAAAGTCTGGATTATAGTTTAGACTATAATTTGGTTTATAGACTATAGTATGGTCCTTGGTATAGTCAATAGTCTAGAAAGCAGTTTGATCTATAGTATAGACTATTGTATGGACTATAATACAGACTACAGTGGCGATTATAGTCTACTCTATAGTCTAGTTTATAGCCTGCATGTTTTTCGATCTATGTATATGCTTTTCATATTTTTCTATACTGTGAGTCACCATATCTAAGACATTGTAGAAGATCGCAAAAGATTTCGCCAACCTACAACTTTAATAATTGCCAAGATCCTGCCATGTTTGATATGGGATGCCTTCTGAATAAATAGGTCTCTGAATCTCTCTGGATCGATAACTAATAGATTACTGCTTACCAATTACAAGTTCTCTTTGTAAGGTTGCATTGGATAGATCATCGGTTCTGACCTATTCTAGTATTCTTAGTAAGATTATTTCCGCATTCAGGTGAAAAGATAGTACCAGGTTTGACAAGATCAATATCTTGATATACATATGTAAGTGTTTGGGGAGCTGAAAGATTCTCATCTTTCTCTATGCCTAGGATTGATGGCTACACAACTGATAACTATTCTGAAAGAATTAAAATTCCGTTCATTTATAGTCTCTAGTCTGGAATATATTCTAGTGTATAGTCTGGTCTAAACTCTGGTCTGAAGATCATTATCTGAAGATTATCATCTTATCATAAACCTTCTATGAACTAAACGATCCACAGATCGCACACAAACGAAATCCGATACAGATATCCTTGAAGGATATTTTACAACAAAGTTGACCCAGCTCGCATCCATCAGTATAAAATAAGCATTATATATATTATTACTAATGTATCCGAAAAAAACCCTGATAATATAGCACTCGCAACCAGATCTTACTTTTTGCAGAGTGAGAGGAAGAGATATTTTTCAATCTGTTTTTGAAAATCTTAAGGTAACTTTCTCCTCGTGAAATCGGGATCATTTCGGCAAATTCGAATTCAACATTTTGGAAGGATAACCAAAATGATCTTCAAGTTAACCTTAAAGTGTGCTTAAAAATTCAACCTTGCCTAACCTCAAAACTACACCTACTTATTCTTCATTATTAACATCTACTGCATGTGGAGACATACTACTACATATAGACACTAAAGAAAAAAAAAGACCTAAACGTAATGCGTACAACAAAGTCTCTTTAACTCAAAAAAGGGTATCATTAGTAATTTTTTCCTTATATTTTATAAAACTAAAACAAAAGGTAAAAAAAAACTTAAGCGTCGCCTTATTTTTGATAAACTCCAATAATGGTGACCAAAGCTATAAGTGTGCAACAAACAAAAATCAACAAAAAATTAAAAATACAAAGAATACAACAACAAGAACTATAACTTCAAACTTCAGAACAGCGATTTTCTCATCATCCATCGTCTAAAAGTTAAATAAATGAAGTTAAATACAGAAAATGTTGAAAAAAGATACAAAAATATCATCTGCAACAACACCAGTGCATCACAATGCAGAGCAACAGTAAGATCAAACAACAGTGATCCATAAAGTTAGCAACTAAAAAAACATCACACACACAATCATTCCTTTCTACAGCTATTGCACAGCCGTTAAGGAAAGCTGCATTGAAAAAGAAACCTTCCAAGTTGTAAAACAAAAAGGCCTCTTTCTTAACAACAACAACAACAACCACAAGTACAACAAAATTAAAGGCTAAATAAAAATTATTTACGATCATTTTGTCAGCGCAACTTTTGAACATTTTATTATATTCATCGCCTTGGCTTTTGTCTTCATTTAATTTTTTTTTGTTTTATTTCATATTCCTTTCTTTTTGTTGTCTTTTACTTGGTTGTTCTTAAAATTTTGGTTTATATTTTTTTCTTTAAAGCAAAATATACTTTTGTTTTTCTTAATAAATTTTATTTAATTCATGTGAATGTGTTTGATTTTATATCATCATTATTGGATCATAAGAAAGTTGAGAGTGAGTATGTGAATCAGTTGCTGTTAAAATATCAATTTCTTAAAAATATTTTTTTTAAAGATGAATATAAAGGGAATCATTATGAGATAATTTTTAAAAAATTTAATGATAATTTAATCTCATTTTTTTGATTTTGAGTATAATTGGTTTGAATTGTTAAAATTTTTATAATATTAAGGGTATTTTTCGTAGGTTTGAAAGTATGGGCTATGTAACTGATCTCTAGTGCGGATTAGTGTCTATCGTTCTATAGTTTTAAATAGGGTCCGTGCTATAGTGTGAACTATAGTCTGGACTAGAGTCTAAACTATAATCAGTTCTATAATCTTACTGGTGTATGTCTGGACTATAGTATTGTGTATTGTATGGATTGTAGAAGTATGATGTATAGTATGGATTATTGGTCTGACATATAACTTGTACTATAATCTGTTATATAATTTGGAGTATACTTAGTCTACTCTATAGTCTGGACTGTAGTCTGTTATATCGTCTGGTCTACAGTTTGGTCTATACTATGGTCTGATCCATAGTTTGGTCTATAGTCTGGTCTGTAGTCTGGTCCGTAGTCTGATCTATGGTCTGGTCTATAGTCTGTTCTATAGTCTGATCTATGACCTGCTTTAGAGTTTGTTCTTTAGTCTGGTCTATGGTCTAGACTATATACTGGTCTATAGACTGGTGTATGGTCTGCTCTATAGTCTATCATATGGTCTGCTCCACAGTCTGTTCTGTACTCTGGTTTATGATCGGATCCATAGTTTGGTCTATAGTCAGGTCTATAGTCTGTTCTATAGGATGGTCTATAGTCTGGTCTATGATCTGCTCTATAGTTTGTTCTTTAGTCTGGTCTATGGTCTGGTCTATATTCTGGCAATAGTCTGGTATATGATCTGCTCTATAGTCTGGTCCGTGATCTGGTCTGGTTTATAGTTTGGTATATAGTTAGGTCTGTAGTCTGGTCTATAGTCAGGACTATAGTCTGGTCTATAGTTTGGTCTATAGTCAAGAGTCTGGTCTATAATCTAGTCTATAGTCTGGTCTGTAGTCTGGTCTGTTGTCTGGTCTATAATCTAGTTTATAGTCAGGACAATAGTCTGGTCTATAATCTAGTCTATGGTCTGGTCTGTAGTTTGTTCTATATTCTGGTCTATAGTCTGGTCTATAGTCTGGTATATAGCCTGCTCTATAATCTGATACTTAGTAAGGTCTATATGTCTGTTCTATAGTCTAGTATATAGTACGATCTATAGTCTGGTCTATAGTATGGTTTATAGTCTGGTCTATAGTCCGGTATGTAGTCTGGTTTATAGTTTCTCCTATAGGTTGATCTATAGTCAAGTCTGGTATATAGTCTGGTCTTTAGTATAGTCTATAGTCTGGTTTGTAGTCTAGCATATAGTCTGGTCTGTAGTATGGTCTATAGTCTAGTCTGTGGTATGGTTTATAGGTTGGTCTATAGTCAGGTCTGTAGTATGGTCTATAGTCTGGTATATAGTCAGGACAATAGTGGTCTATAATCTAGTCTATAGTCTGGTCTTTGGTCTGGTCTATAGTCTTGTCTATAGTCTGGTAGCCTGCTCTATAATCTGATCTGTAGTCTGGTCTATTATCCGGTTTATAGTTTGATCTATAGTCAGGTCTATGGTCTTCTCTATTCTGATCTATGGTCTGGCCTGTAGTCTAGCATATAATGTGATACTTAGTAAGGTCTATAGACTGGTCTATAGTCTGGTCTATAACCTGCTCTATAGTCTGTTCTATAGTCTAGTATGTAGTATGATCTATAGTCTGGTTTATAGTCTGGTTTATAGTCTAGCATATAGTCTGGTCTGTAGTATGGTCTATAGTCTAGACGATAGTGTAGAACATAGTCTAGTCAATAATCTGGTCTATAGTCTGGTCTATAGTAAGTTCGATAGTCTGGTCTAGAGTCTAGACTATAGTTTTGTCTATAGTTTGGAAAATAGTCTAGTATATACTCTAGAATATAGTCTGTTCTATAGCCTGGTTTATAGTCTAGTCTATAGGCTGGTCTATCGTGTGGACTAAGTCTGGTCTATAATATGGATTATACTTTGGTCTACAGTGTGCGCCGTAGTCTGGTCCATAATATGGTCTTAAGTCTATATTCTGGTCTATGGCCTAGTCGATAGTCTGTCTGTCTGTAGTCTAGCCTATAGTCTGATCTATTATCTAGTCTATAGCCTGGTCTATAAACTGATCAGTACTAAGCTATAATTACTCGTTTATAGTCTGGTTCAGGTTTACAGTCTGAAATATAGTCTGATCTTTAGTTTGAATAATAAATAAAACTAAATTTGAATTTAGTTTTTCTCTTCCTGCTCCAAAGACTATATAATAAAATTTATTACCATCTTTTTTTTGCAAAAAAAAAGTAAAAAATTAAACCTAATTTAACAACTTTAATAGAAACCTTTAGAAAAACACGCAAGACTCCTTCAATTATAAACGAACATACAAATTTATTTCTAACTTATAAGTAAGAGAAAAAATTAAAAAAAAGGATTTCATCATTTTACTATTTGTATGTGTAATTTGTTGGAATTTCCGCACCAAATCAAGCCTAAAGCCATCATCATCAACATCATCAGTACAAAACTCGAAATGCGTATAAATGCATTTGTTTTATGCCTAGATTTTTTTCCACTACCATTTTTATGGTTAAAGAAGTTACGAGAAAAAATATATGTACATATGTGTATATAACTCTATGTAGACATAAAAAAAATCGTCTATGATTTATTTTATTTAAGTGAAAAAACCCACTAGTTAATGGTTCAACACCAACACCATCGGCAGCAATCACTGCATCATCGTCCACTTTAAAACAGGGAATAAAAAATTAAAATGAAAAAAAAAAAAACAAAATCAAAAACTAAAAACAACATTCAATATAAATAAACCACAACTTCTTAAGCTTTAAAAGAAGTTTTTAAAACTAAATGAAGGAATTACTGAAAGTGTTAGTTTAGGTAGGCTGGAGAGGTTGTTACTGCTGAGTCGCAAACCTATTAAGAGATCCTTATAACATTTTTATATTGAAATATTATCTTTGAAACAAAAACGTTTGAACTTGACAACATTCACTAGGGAACGAATCTGCTCATACGTGTCCAATCAATAATATCTTCAATAACAGAAAGTTTAATAACTGTTAATCTTGTTTAAGGGGCGTGGCACATCAGCTCAACTTAAAAGATTAATTTATTTAATAGTATTTGAAATTCTACAATTCCAATCATATGTTCTTTAATATACATTTTCCAATTTCTAGTATAAAATAAGACATTTTCCAAAGTTTTTCCATCACAAATTACCGATAATTTATTTCGCATCAAATTTCAATCATGCAAGTAGTTGGCATCTCAATTTCCATGTAGGGTATGGCAGGCGCACATAAACCGAAATCCATAAAACTAAAACTGGCAAAAGTTAAAAATATTTTTCTATTGCAAAAAAACTAAAAACACATACATACATATATACAACCCACAAAATACCCTGCAGTTCATGGTACTAATCATCAGATTTGCAACATGATTAAACACTATTCAGCCCATCTACTGGTAAAATAAATTCTACAGACCATATAAAAAGCTCTATCTTAGCTATAATATAACAACTCAAAAGTTATTTCATTTTTTTTTTTAATCTACAGGGTCTAAACTAGAAAGTATTCGTTGCACACACATGGTTTAAGACAAGACGAGCCTGCCATCCAGCCAACCTATGTTGTTGCTTTAACAAATACTAGTGATTCTAAAACCAGTAGATTAGTGGTATTTTCATTTTATATGTTTTTTTTTACAACCAAATGAACGAAAAAATAGAAAAAAATAAAAATTTCGCAACAACAACAACCACATTTTGCAAGAGTAACTAAATCTAAAACTCTTTTCATTTTTCTCAACACTTTTATATGAGTGTGTTGTCGGAATATCGATATATTTTTTTGTACAGAAAAACGTATGTAGACGATGATGATGATGATACTTTAGAAAAACAAAAGGAAAAAGATTTTTCTTAACTAAAATATCCAACAAATAAAAGATTTAAATATATGAGTATAAACCGTAAAAGAATGCCTAGTTGTATGATGGTAAAGTTGGTTAGTTAGAATATTAATCCTTAAAAAGGAAATTAAAGGAAACGATTAGACTATAATCTAGACCATAGCCCCGTCCAAACTGCAGCCCAACAAAAATTGTGTACTATGGACTTGAATAAGAGACAGACTAAAGACTAATATATGGTTAGACTATATTCCGAACTATAGACTAGGCCATGGTCCAGACAATAGACTTGACTATAGCCCAGACTTGACCAGAATATAGTCCAGACTGTAGATTAGTTTTTAGTTCAGACTAGAACACAGATAAGACTATAGTCCAGACTGAAGATTAGACTATAGCCCAGACTATAGACTATGCTATAGTCTAGCCTATAGACTACACTATAGTCCAGACTAGAGACCAGAATATTCTGCAGACTATAGACTGGACTATAGTCCAGACAAGACTATAGAAGAGACTAAAGACTGGACTATAGTCCAAACTAATGATTAGACTATAGTCCAGACTATATACTAAACTATAGCCCAGACTGTAGACTATAGTACAAATAGCCGGGACTTTAGAACACAATATTCTCTAGACTCTAGACTAGACTATAGTCCAGACTATTGAATAGACAATAGTCCAAACTACAGACTAGACTATAGAAGAGACTATAGTTCAGACTATAGCCTAGATTATAGTCCAGACTAAAGAATGGACTATAGTCTAGACTAAAGACTAGACTACAGTCCAGGCTATAGACTATAGTAAAAACTGACGACTAGACTATATAGTGTAAACTATAGTCCAGACTATAGACTAGACTATAGTTCAGACTAAAGACTGGACTATAGTCCAGACTAAAAACTGGACTATAGTCCAGACTAATGAATAGACTATAGTCCAGACTATAGACTAAACTATAGTCCAGAATATTGACTAGACAATAGTCCAGACTATAGACTAGACTAAAGTCCAGACCTTAGACTAATAGAACTAATATCCAGATCATGGACTAGACTATACTATACTATAGTCCAGACTATATACTAGACTATGGTCCAAATTGTAGTCCAAACTATAGACTAGACTATAGTTTAGACTATAGTCCAAACTAAAGACAACACTATATTCCACACTATAGTGCAGACTATAGTCCAAACTAAAGACTAGACCATACTCCAGACTATAGACTAGACTATAATCCTGACTATAGTCCAAACAATGGACTATAGAATAGACTATAGTCCAGACTATAATCCAGACTACAATCCAAACTATAGAGAAGACTATAGTCCACACTATAGTCAAGACCAGACTATGGTCAAGACTATATAATACACTATAGTCCAGACTGTAGACAAGACTATAGTCCAGACTGTAGTCTAGACTATAGACTAAACTTTAGTCCGAACTCTAGATTACACTATAGTCCAGACTATAGACTTGACTATAATCCAGACTATAGACTTGTCTATAATCCAGACTATAGACTAGACTATAATCCTGACTATAGTCCAGACTATAGGCCAGACTATAGTCCAGACTATTGTCCAGACTATAGACCAGACTATAGACTAGACTATAGTCCAGACTATAGACTAGACTATAGTCCAGACTATAGACTAGACTATAGTCCAGACTATAGACTAGACTATAGTCCAGACTATAGACTAGACTATAGTCCAGACTATAGACTAAACTATAGTCCAGACTATAGACTAAACCATAGTCCAGACTATAGACTAGACTATAGTCCAGACTATAGACTAGACTATAGTCCAGACTATAGACTAGATTATAGTCCAGACTATAGACTGGACTATAGTACAGACTATAGACTAGACTATAGTCCAGACTATAAACTGGACTATAGTCCAGACTGTAGTCTAGACTATAGACTAGACTTTAGTCAAAACTCTAGACTGCACCAGCAGACTATAGACTTGGCTATAAGCCAGACTATAGACCAGACTATAGACTTGGCTATAAGCCAGACTATAGACCAGACTATTGTCTAGACTACAGTCCAGATTATAGACCAGACTATAGACTAGACTATAGTCCAGACTATAGACTAGACTATATATAGTCTAGACTAGTAGTCCAGACTATAGACTATACTATTTATAGTTAAGACTATAGACTAGACTATAGTCCAGACTTTAGACTAGACTATATTCCAGACTATAAACTAGACTATAGTCTAGACTATAGACTACACTATAGTCCAGGCTAAAGACCAGACTATTGACTAGACTTTAGTCCAAACTATAGACTACACTATAGTCCAGACTAGACTAGACCATAGTCCAGACTATAGACTAGACTATAGTCCAGACTATGGACTAGACTATAGTCCAGACTAGACTAGACTATATTCCAGACTATAAACTAGACTATAGTCTAGACTATAGACTACACTATAGTCCAGGCTATAGACCAGACTATTGACTAGACTTTAGTCCAAACTATAGACCAGACTATAGACTAGACCATAGTCCAGATTATGGACTAAACTATAGTGTAACTATAGACTAGACTATAGTTTAAGCTATAGTCTAAACTATAGACTAGACTATATTCCAGACTATAGTCCAAACTAAAGACTAGACTATAGACTAGATTATAGACTAGAATATAGTCCAGACTATAGACTAGACTATAATCCTGAATATAGAGTAGACTATAATCCTGACTATAGACTAAACAATAGACTGAACTAAAGTCTAGTCTTTAGTCCAGGCTACAGACTGGACTATAAATCGGACTAAAGACAAAACTAAATTTAAGACTTCTAATTAGAACAGATTAGGCTACCGCAACTGACGTTTGTCTTCAAAGGGTTAATTAGGAAAATCAAAGGTCTAAACACTTTTAGATGCTTATTTTTACTGTTTTCTTGACTACAGTTCTACTACTAAAACACTGCTGTTGTTGTTTTTAGTTAATACTATAGTTATATTATATGTATGTATTTTAGTTGGATGCAGTGGCTGTTGTTGTTGTTCATAACGATGAGTTGGTTGGTTGGTTAACTGCAGATTTAGCTAAAGGACAAATCGCTTTAAAAAGAACATTTTTCCCGTCGTCTGTGTTTTAATTTTTTTTTTATTTTTAACAGCGTGTATGTTTTGGCATCGTATTTTAAGTTGGTGATGTTGTGACTGTTGTTGCTTTTTCGTTTAATTTTAAATTTTGTTTGTAGTCAAACGAAAAGGCTTCTTTCTTTTTTATTTGCTGCTATGTTTTATGTCTAACTTTTTTTATTATTATTATATTTATTTTTTTTTTTTTGTTTAATTTTCAAAGAGAAGAGAATTTTGTAAAGCTTCGTTCGTTTGTTGTTGGCGAGTTAGATAAATGCAAAGTATCGAATTCCAATAGTTGTATTGACCCCTTCTACTTTTACTGCCTGCTAATAGTTTTGAGTATGAGTGTGTGTGTGAACGTGATGTTGTTGTTTAAGCTGTTGCTGCTGCTGCTGTTATTGATGTGAGGCTGCTCTACACTTGCAGCTACTTTTGTAAAATTCTAACGTAACTTGCAATGATCTGTACTTGAGTTGTTATTTCTCTGCATTGCATTCTAAACATCTTCATGTTGTTGTAGTTCTAAATCTATTGCTGTTTTGACCAACTCTTTTCTAAATGTTCAAATTACAATAAGGATACATAGTTATTAGTATTATTATACTTGTTGTTATTGTTTTTCTTAAAATAATAAAATTTGATGAGATTTTTTGTTGTTTGTGTTGTAATTGTTTTTTTTTATTTGCGTTAAAACATATCATTTGGTATTTTATTTAGTTAGGTGTTTCTTTTTTTATTAAAATACATAATAAATGTTGATACTTAAGGAAATAATATAAAATCTTGGTTCATTGGTAGATCCATGTGGATGTTGGTTTTTTGGAGCTTCAAGGTAGTTTTTGGTAATCAGATCATACAGTCGATTGTCTTAATTATAAGCTAGTTTTGACTTTAGTCTGGTCGATAGTTATGACTATAGACCAATCTTTAGTTTAGTCAATAGTACAGACTATAGTTTGAACTATAGTCTAGTCTATAGTTTGAAATATAATCCAGCCTATTGTTTGGATTATACTCCAGACTATAGACTAGACTCTAAGACCATAACATAAACATATTTGGTCTATAGTCTAGACTATAAACTAGACTGTGGTCCAGGCTATAGATTAGAAAGTAGACCAGATCATAGACTAGAATATAGTCCTGACTATAGACAAGACAATAGTTCACAATTAAATTATAATCTATTTATAAACTAGACTATTGTATCCACTATAAACTAGGCAATAGTTCAGACTATAAACTAGACTATAGTCCTAACTTTAGATTAGACATTTTTAGGTTAGACTAAACTCCAAACTGCGGGTACTTTTTCGTACTTCAAAGGGTACTTTTAACTTTTTTATTTTATATGTTTTTCTCTAAATCTATAAATAATTTCTTAACTCTATTACCTCAAATTAAAAATATTACTATAATTACTAACTAAATATGTAAATTTAAATTTACCAAAAGAATCAACTTCCTGCTTGCCAAAAAAAACACAAAAATTTTGTTAAATAAAAAACGAACAACTATCTATACATTTGATTCAATTTTTAAACCTTTCAGTCAATATTTTATCGGTACTTGTTATCTTACAATATGCCTGCTACCCATTCATATTGAGCAAATGCAGAAAGCCTGAAAAAAAGTTAGCTACAAACTTGTTTTAATTAAAATTCCTTAAAACCAAACAAAAATTCACAATAATTTTTATACAACCAAACATAAATACAAACTTCATACATATGAAAAAAATAAGGAACGCATAAAACAAAAAGTATCTTAAAAATAATGAAATAAAAATG